>NC_032017.1:8480497-8482346 GCF_001865875.1 Lupinus angustifolius | reverse complement strand
GTGAATGATAGCATTTATGACATGAGCTATGTGTATGTAAAGCTAATGTATGTTAATTTAATGTTTGAGTCATCATGTGATATGGAAATGTCCTCAGGGGCATCCTTGTCTTTGTAGTAAATATTGCCTTATTGCTTTCTCGGCACCATAACACTCGGTCTTTTAGATGACATCTAGATCAGCTCGGGATCGACCCATGAAGTTGCTCACGATTGCATTGGAGTAGAGGATTTCTTTCTAGTTGTTGACACCATATTGTCATTTGGATAGAAACGAACGTCGTCAAATGTTGTAAAGGTTAGAGTTTTCACTTTCATAGTATGGTACAAATTCAATAAAGCAATTTTGTATGTAGAATATTTGGAAAGGTGGAATATACTATGCTTGTTATAATGAAATGCATGATCCTATGGTTGGTTGAAGTGGGGCCTATGAGCTTTAGGTGTTCTGCATATCCTTTTGTTGCCCTATATAATGAGCCATGTTAACCTTCAATATACAATTTGACCAATGAGCTTGGACTGAGTCTTCAACAATTCATCAAAATTGCCCTAGTATTTGATTGGTTGGTATTTTGCTGACCGTACATGAGTACTTTCGCTTGCACGAAATCATCCAAAACAATTTGCCTCAGTGTCATTCATGTGTGTCTACCAAAAATTTGCCCCAATATCATGTATGACTTGGGCTAGAGAGGTTCCCCTTTTGTTTGAGTCCAAACTTTTGAAAGGAATATTAATGCATTGCGCGAACGATTTTATCTTGAAAAATAATTGTCCTCTTTTTTATGTTCATTTATTTGGAGTCAGTTTGTTTTTTACCCTGATATATGTATTCTGAATAGATAAATCCTCCACAAGGTCTTTTGGGCTTGTATTAGGGCTTGACTATGGTTATCAAAGAAGGTTTGAGGCTCAAAACATGTGTTTCCCATCCCCGCCTTTCTCATGTCCCATTGACCTATTCTTAACTACTTCAAAATTCGAATTGAAATAGCTGGACAACTACCCTCCCCGGATTATAAATATTGAGGGGTTGTGTTTTTTTAGACAAAGATCTCCTTTCACAATATCTGGGCTCAAAGGGGGTAAATAGTGACATCTTCGTAGTGTTTGGGAAGTTTCAAAGAAGCCTCGTATCATCGGTTTGATCTATCCAGGTCTACATTGGTTGGGTTTTATTTACATCATTCTCCATGCAAGACAACAAATAAAAGTGACAGTATATAATGCATCAACAAAACCTTGATCGATAAATATGTTATGTTTCTTCATTACATTTCCAAGGGAAAACTCTCTAGGCATAATACTTTTTCACAACATCTGAGTTTACTGATAGGTGCATGTCATTTCCATCCATGTTAGTCAGTATTAAGGCTCCACTAGAGAAAACTTTCTTCACTACATAAGGCCCATCATAATTCGGAGTCCATTTTCCCCTGTGGTCCTTTTGAATTGGTAAGATCTTCTTCAACACCATGTCTCCTACTTAGAATTGGCGTGGGCGAACTTTCTTCGCATATGCTTTCATTATTCTCCTCTGATGAAGTTGCCCATGGCACACAGCGACTAACCTTTTTCCTTTGATTAAGTTCAGTTGATCATATCGGGCTTGGACCCATTCTGCTTCTTCTAATTTCGACTCCGCCATAATTCTTAATGATGGAATCTCTACCTCGATAAGAAGTACTGCTTCCATTCCGTATACTAGGGAGTAAGGGGTGGCCCCTGTGGAAGTACGAATAGAAGTACGATATCCATGCAAGGCGAAAGGCAACATTTCATGCCAATCCTTATAAGTAGCTACCATCTTTTGGACAATCTTCTTTATATTTTTGTTAGTGGCCTCA
>NC_032017.1:8474593-8480397 GCF_001865875.1 Lupinus angustifolius | reverse complement strand
CACTCATCAGCTTGTTATTCAGGTTGGTGGCATTATCCATGATGATTTTACTTGGTAGACCATAGCGGCATACCAACTCCTTCTTAATGAACCTGACCACTACCTTTCAGGTAATACTGGCATATGAAGCCGCTTCGACCCATTTAGTAAAATAATTGATGGCCACTAGGATGAAACGATGTCTGTTTGAGGCTTTAGGCTCGATAGGTCCTATGACACCCATTCCCCACATAGAGAAAGGCCACGACGCTGATAGAACATTCAATGGAATTGGGGGTGCATTGATATTATCAGCATAAATTTGACATCTGTGGCATTTCCTTACATAGTTATAGCAATCAGTCTCCATCGTTAACCAGTAATATCCTGCCCTTAATATCTTCCTAGCCATGGCATGTCCATTTGCATGGGTCCCAAACAAGCCCTCGTGTACATCGGTAAGGATTGCTTCCGCCTCTTTCACTTCGACACACCTAAGGAGTACCATGTTATGATTCCTTTTGTAAAGCACTTCTTCATTTAGGAAGAAACTCATGGCCAATCTTCTTAAGGTCCTTTTATCATTCTCCGAGGAACCTAGAGGGTATTCTTTTTTCTTGATGTATTCTTTTATATCGTGGTACCAAGGTTTGCCATCTTCTTCTACTTCTATCGCATTGCAATAAGCTGGTTGACTTCTGCTTCCTATACTGATGAGTGGTTGGTCATTTCCGCTGATGTGGAATATCGAGGATAATGTTGATAGCGCATCGGCTAATCGATTGTCTTCTCTAGGGATGTGGTAGAAATCGGCCTGCTCGAATTGCTCAACTAACCTCCGTATGTGATCTCTCTAAGGTATCAGCTTGCTATCACGAGTTTCCCATTCTCCCTTTACTTGGTGGATTACTAGAGCGAAGTCTCTGAAAACTTTGAGGATTTTTGCTTTTGATTCTATAGCCGCTTGTAAGCCTAAGGCGCATGCCTCATACTCAGCTATATTGTTGGTGCAGTCGAAACATAGCCTGGCAGTGATAGGAATGAAATTGCCATGGGGAGATACCAATACTGCTCCTACCCCATGTCCAAACGCATTGGAGGCTCCATCAAATACGAGTGTCCATTTTTTGTCTTCTTCTTGATCTTCTAAGGACAATGTCATGATACCTTTATCAGGAAGCTCTTGATGCATTGACCCATGTCCTTCTATCGGCTGATGGGCTAAGTACTCAGCAAGTGCACTTCCTTTGATCGCCTTTTGGGTGACTTAGACAATGTCATATTCTAATAATAGTACTTGCCACCTGGCGATTCTTCCCGTCAACATTGGTTTCTCAAAAATATGTTTCATCGGGTCCATTTTAGACACAAGCCACGTAGTGTGACTCAACATATATTGCCTTAGTCGGCATGATGCCCAAGGTAATGCACAACATGTGCATTCCAGTAAGGAATATCTTGTCTCACAGTCTGTGAACTTCTTACTCAAGTAGTAAATAGCCCGCTCTTTCTTGCCAGATTCGTCATGTTGAGCCAAGACACACCCCATAGAGTCTTCCAATACTGTTATGTACATTATCAACGGCCGTCCATGTATCAGAGGCATTAATATGGGTGGGTTTAAAAGGTACTGCTTAATTTTTTAAAAAGCCTTTTGACATTCTTCATTCCACTTGACGGGTTGGTTCTTCCTCAGGAGCTTGAAGATGGGCTCACACGTAGCTGTCAACTGTGATATGAGTCTGGAGATGTAGTTCAACTTACCTAGGAAACCTCTGACTTCTTTCTCTGTTTTCGGAGGAAGCATCTCAGTGATAGCTTTCACCTTTTCAGGATCGACCTCAATGCCCCTCTGACTGACTATAAAGCCGAGAACTCGACCTGACTTGACCCCGAAACTAAACTTGGCGGGGTTTAGTTTGAGGTTATAATCTCGTAATCTTTTGAACAACTTCTGTAGGTTTTCCACATGCTCCCCTTCAGCCTTTGATTTGCATATTATCATCGACATAGACTTCAACCTCTTTATGCATCATGTCATAGAAAAGAGCGACCATGGCACGCTGGTATGTGGCCATGGCATTTCTTAGACGAAATGGCATAACCTGATAGCAGTAGGTCCCCCACATTGTGATGAAAGTGGTCTTCTCTACATCCTCTTCTGCCATCTTGATTTGGTGGTAACCAGAATATCCATCCCTAAACGAGAAGAGTGCATGGTCTGCCGTGCCGTCCACCAGTACATCTATATGGGGTACTGGAAAATTATCCTTTGGGCTTGCCTTGTTGAGATCCCAGTAGTCAACACATATTCGAAGTTTCCCACCTTTCTTTGGTACAACGACCACATTTGCCACCCATTCGGGGTACTTCGCAACTTTTATGAATCCAGATGTTAACCATTTTTGGATTTCGTCTTTCACCCTAAGAGAGAGGCTTGGCTTCATTCTTCTCAGTTTTTGCTTGACTGGTAAAGACTCAGGTTTCAGAGGTAATTTGTGTTCCACTATACTGTGATCCAGACCTGGCATATTGCTATAGGACCAAGCGAAGACATCCTTGTACTCTTGTAGTAATTTGATTAGCTTGTTCCTTTCACTCGGGTCCATCATAGTGCCTACTTTGATCTCTTTCTTGTCATCCTCCGTCCCTAGATTCATTAGCTCGATAGGCTCATCATGGGGTTCAATCTCTCTGCTCTCCTGTTCAACCAATCTTAATAACTCAGGAGATGCTTCCCAATCATCTTCACTATCTTCCTCTCCTACCAAGTTTATAGGATGATCAAAGTTGTATGAATGATTATTGACATGGTCATTATTTTCGGACATATTTTCAGATCTGCATTATAGTAGGTCAATGTCAGTTTTTATGTTGATTTTCTTTTTGGTGTTTTATTGGTTATTTTTTTGTGTTTTTGTGGAAAGGAAATAAATGACAAATAAAAGGTGAAAACAACAATATAAACGGAAAGACTAATGTTTGTATGGTATGGTGTTATATGATGCAAAAATTGCAAATGCATGAATTAATTCATTGAAATTGTACCAATACATAATGACAAATGAAAATTCAATCTTAAACAAAGAAACAACAACATCCAAACGCTCTATGAATGGCTAATGGAGTATAACACTAGATTACTTGTCTTCCCAGAAGACTGATGATGGTGCCTCGACTTCAACCCAGTTGGTGAGAGCGGTTCTTGTGGTCCACTGGAAAACATAACAATCTGACTGATTTGAGCATTCCCCTTCAAGCATGGACACCGATCCCTGAGACTCAATCCCTGCACTGACGAAATATGGCTTGGTGTGTGGAATAGGGAAATCTGCCTTCTTATACTCAAACTGTCCCATGTGGGCCCACCCTTTCCTTTTTGCTTCTTCCTTTATCCTTGTCTTGTCGGCTTTGGTTGGATTATAGCCTAGACCGAAACGACTCTTGTTTCCGATGGGTATCATTATGTCCTCCACTCCTTGCCCATATTTGCCTAGGCATTTCCCTGGCTGGTATCCTTCCTTAATCATCATTAAGGCTGCTTTAGATGGATGTGGCCCTATCATCGATGCCCCTTCTACAAAGGTGGTGTTGGCAATTTCCAAAGCCTGGAATTAGGTTTCAAGTGCTTCCTCAGCCGCTTCAATATATGGGGTGTCAAAGGGCCTAGATACCAGCATATCCTCCTCACCCATTATTATCAACAACTTCCCATTAATGATGAATTTGATCCGCTGATGCAAGGTTGAGGGAACTGCTTTTGCAGTATGGATCCATGGCCTTCCTAGCAAACAACTGTATATTGGGTTTATGTCCATCACTTGGAAAAGAATCTCGAAAGTACAAGGCCCAATTTTTATGGGCAATTCAATTTCTCCCATGACTTCTCTCTTGGACCCATCAAATGTCTTAACAATCATAGCACTGGACCTCATATGCGAGTAGTTGACAGGAAGTCTAGACAACGTTCTCTTAGTCATCACATTCAAAGATGTACCATTATCTATGAGGACTTTTCCAATCACACAGTCTTGGAACATGATAGAGATGTGAAGAGGGTTGATGTGGCCATTCCCTTCGTCAGGTATTTCCTGATCGCTGAAGGATATAAAATTGTCAGCAACAATGTTATTCACGAAGCCCCCAACTTATCTGTAGTTATGTCTTGACTGACATGGGCATGATTTAAAATTTTAAGTAGCACATTCCTATGAGGCTCTAAATCCATTAGCAACGAAAGTATGGATATTCTAGCAGGTGTGCGCTTTAACTGATCGGCCACCTTATATTCGCTTTGCTTTATAAATTTCAGGAATTCATTGGCTTGCTCATTAGAAATCTCTTGACCATCTTTTAACTCATCCATGGGCGATCCTTCTTGGCCAATTTCAGGGATTGTTGGAGCATCAACCTTCTCTTTCCCCTTATAGATGGTGACTGTGTTTTTTCCCGTCTCTGGAGGTCCATAGACTCTGCCGCTCCGGGTAATTCTGCTGACTCCAGCGACATTGGTTACCTCTAATGCATGTTCTGGTAGTGTGATGTCCTCCCAGCCATACCTCCAAGGTACTGCTTTGTCGGATTCATAGGGAAACGGGTGAGGTATGTCTGCTACCATGGGCCCCATTTTCGTGAGGTATGGGAACCATTGTGGTTGTCATATCTAGTGATATACCCTTTGGAATACTCAACATTGGTTCGAACTGAACCAATGTTGGAATGAATGTTGTTATATCTACATTGTCTCCTACTACATTGACTTCTGGGCATGTCGACTTTCTCCCCACAACCATCAATTTGGTATCCATCATTTTTTTAATAGCATTTTAAATTCCGCACAATTCTCAATTACAAGGCCTGTTAAACCATGCATCTCACAACATCCTTCACCATCTTCAGTTTCTTTTAACACCTCAATCATACCCTGGTTGCACATTTCCTTGAAGATAACTTTCACCGGAGTGCGTATCTCGGACACATCCTTCAGGAAAGATTCCTCTTGGACCTCTTCAACAACATTCACCCCATGGTTCCCATGATTTGGCAGAGGATTGTTACTAACATTTGGCGCTCATTGTCTAAAGTTGAGCCATTTCGAGTCGATGAGGTGTTGTACCTTGAATTTTAAAGCTCCGCAATTCTCAATGGAATGCCCTACTGTTAGGTATCAGTGGCTAAAATACACATAGAAGGGGGGTTGAATAGGTGTAGCGGTCAGAGTATCCGCTTTTTCGAAAACAACAAATTATTCAGAAATAACCCTAGATTAATCGATTAACAGAATACAAATAATCGATTAACGCAATTACTTTAATCAATTAAAACAACTCAGAAATTACAAACAGATTCGGTTTCTTGCATGACAATTAACCGAGATTAAAACGAATATACAGAGCTTACAAAATATCAGAGTTACACCAGCATATAGTATAGAAACATAATATAGCAATTAAAACAACTATACAAAGTAACCGATTAAAGCAATAAAGAGAGAAAGAGAGAGAAAAATCACGCAACACGATTTTTATCCTAGTTCGTTTGCGTGTCCACTTGCAAACTACATCCAGGCCTCCCGGCTGATCTGGGAGATTTTTCTTCACTATAATTGAAATAATGTTTTACAAGCAATTCTTCCAATTACAACACTTAGATATTCACTTGAAACTAAAGAACCTTATTCCTTGGTTTGACTCCCTACCTACCGCCCAAGAAAACCTTTCTTATGGTGTAGCCCCAACCAAGAACCTATTTTTTCTATCAAGAACTCTAAGCTAATGAAGATACAACACAATCTCGTTGGTGGTAAGACACCTTGAGATTCCCAA
>NC_032017.1:8474250-8474493 GCF_001865875.1 Lupinus angustifolius | reverse complement strand
CTTTCACTCTCCCCCTTTTTGATGATGACAAACACTACACCAATTGTTTGATGAATTAGCTTGAAGATTGTATTGGCAATGATTGATATGATGCGCTAATATTTCGGAAGCAGTAGTTACGATCAACCTACACAATCAAATAACAACAAAATAACCTTTCTCCCCCTTTTGACATTATCAAAACGATAACCCAGGTCAAAAGTAGGCAGAGATATGTAGTTAAACATAAAACAAAGTTAATGA
>NC_032017.1:8472355-8474150 GCF_001865875.1 Lupinus angustifolius | reverse complement strand
TGAAATGAATATATTGTAGGGAAGCAGCTTCGACAGAGACAGAGACACACTGTTCATAATCTTCAATATTTCCTCAGGCCAATTAATCATTACATTATGCTTAATAGCGTACATGAAACGCAAATCATTCACAGTGAGTTGCGCATGATTTGTGTTCCTCTGTACCAGAATATAAGCAATGACATAATGTAACAGCCTGTTCTCAACAGATAATGACCCAGCCTTGGTCAATTGACCCGGAATATACAAATGAAGACCTCTAAGAAATGACTTATAAACCTCAGCAATTGCCTATTCCATAACCCATGAGCAATCGCCTATTCCATAACCCGAAGATGATAATCCACCGACATTCATAAACAGATCATCACTAATCTCAAACAATTTACCAGAAATCATAGACCAGTATTTACCATCCTTATATCTGAAATTTGCATAAAATTCCCTAACTAGAGCAGGGTAAACTTGTCCCTTTAATTCTATAAATTTAACGGCTCCCTGAGCCTCCATATCATGCGAAAAACTGAAATTCTGTTCCGCCATCCAGGTTAAGTCGACATACCTTACATAAGTGGGTTTGCATCCTTGGAACTTCGCCAAACGGGTCTCTTGCAGAATGAGCGAGTAAAAAGGGTCACCGCGGTCCCGAGTGGAGGATGAGCCAGCTTCCAGTCTTCGTCCATGATTGGTAGGAGTTTTGAACCTTTTGCGCAACCTTGCTCCATTTTAATGTAGAACTCGAATTGATGTTGGACAGAGCAGAGAAGGATTGGGCAAACCTAACCTAGGGTTTAATTTGGGGGAAAAAATGGGAATGTGATGGAATGAGGATGATAATGTGAGATTTCAAGATAGGTTTGAGAGGGTTAGGGAGAGGTTTATCTACCTTATAGCACTTGGATCAGTTGAGTTGTAATTTCAGAGACTTAAAAGTGAAAAGAGGTGGAGAAAATGCCGAAAAAAGCGTGAAACCGAGGTGTTGTCTACACTTAATCTGCTGGTTTTAATCGATTAACGGGCATGGTTAATCGATTAAAATCATGTAAAAATTGATTTTTCAGAAAATGATGCCCAAGTAATTGATTAACACTAAGTGTTTAATCGATTAAACACGGTAAAAAATAGTTTTTCAGCTAGCAGAATGGTTTGAACTCTTTAGGGCTTATGCATGCATTTCAACGGATTAATCGATACATGTTTAATCACAAAATGAAGTTATCATGAGGTATAATTTTGCATTAAAACATATATCATTTAGAACAAAAGACAAATAAACATATAGAGGCAAGACATAGAGTAGACATCTAAACAGTTTTAATCACGATATTGTTCATCAAGAATTCCAAGTTCTCTCCTTAGAACATAGAAAGTATTCCGTGGAAGGGGCTTGGTGAAAATATCTGCTAACTGTCTAGAGTTTTCAACAAATTCAAGAACACAATCACCTTTTTGTACATGATCACGTAAGAAATGATGTCTAATTTCTATATGCTTGGTTCTAGAATGCAAAACGGGATTCTTGGATAGGTTTATGGCACTTGTATTATCGCATTTAATGGGGATCTTTTCCAGTTTAAGACCAAAGTCCTTGAGTTGCTGCTTCATCCAAAGGATTTGAGCGCAACACACAACAGCGACAATGTATTCCGCTTCGGCGGTGAACAAATGAATTGCTTTTTACTGTGCCATGCAACTAATGAACTGCCCAACAAGTGACAAGTACCACTAGTGCTTTTCCGATCCAATTTACATCTGGCAAAATCGGAATCGGAATATCCTACCAAGGATAGTGAGG
>NC_032017.1:8471935-8472255 GCF_001865875.1 Lupinus angustifolius | reverse complement strand
CGCTTTTTACGTCCATTTGAAATAATTTGAAGTTCATAATAGATGCAAAGGAAAGAAGCATCCTGTTGGCCTCTAATCTGGCTACAGGGGCATAGGTTTCGTCGTAGTCGATACCTTCCTCCTAGTTGTAGCCTTTGGCCACCAAGCGTGCCTTATTTCAAATGATTAAGCTTGATTCATCAACTTTGTTTCTGAAGACCCATCGGGTACCAATTACGGGATGATCTTTAGGTTTAGGACCAAGTCCCAAACACTGTTACGTTCGAACTGGTTTAGCTCTTCTTGCATAGCTATACCCTAGTGCACATCCTCAATGGCCT
>NC_032017.1:8471493-8471835 GCF_001865875.1 Lupinus angustifolius | reverse complement strand
ACATAAAGAACATTTTCGATAAGAGTTTGAGATGAGTTACCAACTGTTCCGGTGCCAAGGATCTTTCCCTTGTTGTTGTCTCTATACGTGACGTATCCTTTACTATTAAGTGAAAGATCCAGGATGTTTGATCTGTCACCTATCATATGTCTCGAACACCCACTGTCTAGGTACCATTTCTGTCCTTGTTTTCGAAGACATACCTGCAAAAAAATCACTTGCTTTTCTCAGGTACCCAATCGATATTGGGTCCTTTTCTATTAGTAATCGGGGAGTCATCTTTCTTCTTTATCCACATATAAACGCCGCTAGGTATACCATACTTTCTGATGTAACATGAAT
>NC_032017.1:8470467-8471393 GCF_001865875.1 Lupinus angustifolius | reverse complement strand
TCTTAGACTTGAATTCCTTGGGAGTGCTCTTTTCTGAATCAACCTTTTTCAGATAGGTTGGACACTGAAATCGCATGTGTCCTACTTTTCCGCACTCGTGGCAAGTGAAGCGATCTTTGGTGTTCTTGCCTTTGTTTGTTGATTCCTTTGCTTCTTTCTTCTGAAACTTTTTTAATCCTCCTTTTCTTTTTATGAATTTACTGAATTTTCGAACAACGAGACCCATTGTTTCATCATCCAGATGGGAGTCAGATTCATCATCATCTTTATCTTCTTTTGTTTTGGAAGTCGTAGCCTTCAATGTGATGCTCTTCTTCTTCCGGTCTGAATCTTCATGCATCATCAAACGACCCAATTCCATTTCGTGCTCTTGAAGCTTTCCAAAGAATGTAGCTAGAGGCATAGAGTCCAAATCTTTGGATTCCACGATTGTAGTCACTTTCGGTTGCCATTTCCTGTCAAGACAACGTAAAACTTTATTAGTTAATTCTCCTCTGGCAAAAGATTTATCTAGAGCAACTAAATGATTCACGATATGAGTAAATCGCTTTTGCATATCACTGATTGATTCGCTAGGTAACATGCAAAATAACTCATACTCGTGGGTCATCTAGCGCGCTTGACTTCGCTGGTGCCTTCGTGAGTCACTTGTAAAGTGTCCCACATTTCTTTTGCATTTTGGCACTGCGAGACCCTAAAGAACTCATCATAGGATAGGGCCGATGTGATGATGTTTTTGGCGCATAGGTTATACTAGACCCTCTTGCACTCATCATCGATCCATAGACTTTTAGATTTGTCTTTAGGTTCATCGTCCACTAAATGTTGTGGAACGAAAGGGACGTTGACTACGGATTCCCAAATATCCGAGTCAATGGCTTCTATAAAAATTTGCATGCGGACTTTCCAGTAGGCATACCCTTCAC
>NC_032017.1:8443814-8470367 GCF_001865875.1 Lupinus angustifolius | reverse complement strand
CAGCAGCCCAGTTAATCGATTAAGACCTTGGGTAATCGATTAACGCGGTTTAAAAACATAACTGATTCTGTTTTTCAAGTTTTCAGTTTCAACAACTTTTCAAAAACTTATGTTAATCGATTAACAACATATTTTCAAGTGTATTTTCAAATTACAAAACTCAAATACTTTATGCACTTAATTTATACATGTTCAACACTAAGTTTATGCCTAGGATGCACAGATTACATGTATTTATATGATGCATGAACATATTATAAATGACATATCTCAAAACTTAAAATGATTTAAAGTTTTATGCATATGAGACATGTATAGAGTTTACCTAAGCGGTAGACTCAACCTAAACTAATTATTAGTCTAAGTCTAATACCAATCTAGAGACTTAAGCATGCTGATTTGTTGATGATCTTCAAGCTTTCATAATCATAAGTTGTCCTCATCAAAACTAAACACATAGAGAAATCTTTCCAAAGTGCTATCTTGACATGCGCACTTTCAAGACACATCCTTCAGGAAAGATTCCTCTTGGACCTCTTCAACAACATTCACCCCATGGTTCCCCTGATTTGGCAGAGGATTGTTACTAACATTTGGCGTTGATTGTCTAAAGTTAAGCCATTTCGAGTCGAAGAGGTGTTGTACCTTGAATTTCAAAGCTCTGCAATTCTCTATGGAATGCCCTACAGTTCCAGAGTGGTATGCGCATAAGACATTAGGGTCAAACCATGGCCCTGGATTTTCAGGAATTCTTCCCGCAATTGGAGCTATAATCATTTCTCCCATAAGGTATGTGAATATGTCTACATACGACACATGGATAGGATCAAACACCGTTCTCTTATCTTGAGGTGTATATCCCCGATTTTGGGTGGTAGCAGTGTATGTGTTGTTTGGGGTTCTTGATTGCGGGTGTTGATAGTTGTTTGTGCGTGATTGATACTGATAATTGTTGTTTGATTGCTTCTTAGAGTCGTTGGATACAAAATGTGTCTCACCCTCTTTCTTCTTCATGATGAACCCTGGTTTTTTGGTATTTTATTGGTCATCTATGATCTTCCCACTCTTGATCCTGATTTCGATCTTCTCCCCCACTCTTATTAGAGCGTTGAAGCCAGAGGCCATGGCAGCTACTAGGCGATCGTAGTAGGGATTTTGCAAAGTGTCGTCAAAGATAGAGAGTTGTTCCTCTTCTTCTAGCCTTGGAAGCACCTGAGAGGCCAACCCCCTCCAACGTTGTGTGTACTCTTTGAAGCTTTCTTGAGGCTTCTTAGACATGTTCTGTAACTGTGTCCTGTCAGGTGTAGCATCTTCATTATATTTGTATTGTCGAAAAAATGCATTAGATAGGTCCAGAAATGTTCGAATGTTGGCCTTCTCAAGTCGAATGTACCAGTTCATTGCTGCTCAAGCCAGACTATCCTGAAAGCAGTGGATTTGCAGCTTGTCGTCTCTATGGTATGCTGACATTTTCCGAGCATACATGTGTAAATGGCTCTTTGGGCAGGTCGTTCCGTTGTACTTTTTGAATTCCGACACCTTGAACTTTGGAGGCAGCACCACATCCGGCACGAGACACATCTCAAATGCATTCTTAAGGTTCGGAAAACTTGCCCCCTCTATTGCTCTGAGCCTCTCCTCAATTAGGTTTAACTTTTGTGCTCCACCATTGTCACCAAATTGGGCTCCTCGGGTTGTTTGCATATGGTATGTTCCAGAATCGTGTGGTGCATGCTTAAATGCAGCCCTTGGAGGGGGCTCGTGAGTGGGGTCTTCATCATGCCCGTTGATGCCCGACTGAGGTGTTGGTTGCTCCAGATGAGCATTAGATTGTCCATATGGTTCATTCAGCTCATCCTCATAAAGTGGGACATAATCAGGGGGCATACCATAGAATGGCCACTTCGTTGCCTCTTCCTTTTGTTGGCTCGTACCAGCTCCTTGACCAGATTTGCCTTTAGACAATTGAGTGGGATTGCTCCATGGTCCCGCATTAACAGTTTGAGTGCTCTGCCTTTTCTCACTTTGAAAAGCCTTCAGCATGTTGAACATTTCATTCATTTGTGCTTTAAGCTCTGCTAACTGGGACCTGCTGTCATCACTTGTTACAGATTCTGCCATTTTTTTTGCTTGAAACCGAGTGTTATATTAGTGCTTTGAGGCAATAGTGGCAATACCTGATGGCAAGAAACATTTAACACTGAGGTTAGTTTATTCAAATGGTTTACCTGGCTTGTAGAGAGACCCTTTAATATAGCAAAGCACTTCATCCCGCATTTGATGATTAGGATGCGCAGTCCCTAGGTCGCATGCGGTTGATGACAATCTTTAGAGGAAACTCTAGGTTTCGGACCAAGATTGCATCTTAAGACTAGTCTCTAGCAGTGTATAAGCAGTTTGTGTCAATTAGCCCTTTTTTTATGTGCGTATAAGTGATGCCTCTGAGTGAAGATGAAAAGATTCTGACATTTCATTCATTTTTGAAAGATTACACAGAATAAAGGGAATTTACATTAGACATTTTTATTCTCTTTTCCTCTAATTCAAAATCTTACAAATACAAATACATATTAGAAATGAAATTCTCCGTTGCTTTCCTTTCTCCATCTTCTTAGTTATCGGGCTACTCTTGAGCAATCAGATAGGAATGCTTCTAATGCTGGTCTTCCATTAATATCGGGGTATGCATTGAGTTCATATCTGGCCCCATCAAAAATTGGTAACCAATCATCTGTATAATCCCCGAGCCCATTAATCATGTCATTACATCTCCTTTGCCATTGTTCTTTGGCCCATTCAGATTCCGTGAGAGTTTCATCCCAACCTGTGGTCCATTCTTTCTGCTTATTCACGTGTTCATCATAGGCCCCCATAAGATCCTTCAAATCAGAAGCGAGTTGAACTTCTCTGTGATTGGTCCTTTCCATGTCTAACCGATGGTTTGCCGCCATCTCATCTCCTCTTCTATGAGTCTGTTCTAGAGCTGCTTGGTAATCCTTTATCATGCTCATTATTTGGGAAACCTCTTTCTGACTCTGTTCAAGGTCAGCCATGATTATCTCAAAGTTTCTCTCAATTTCCTTCTTTTCTTGCACAACGTTCATAGCAGCGCGATTTTTGGCTTTCAGACGCTCCTTTAGATCATTGTTTTCTCTAATCAACTTGAACTTTTCAGATTTAGAGCACATGCTGGCATAGTCCTTCTTAATGCTGGCCACTTCCTCTTGTAAAGTTTTGTTGGACTTATGGAGCTTCTCAATGGTGAACTCATACTTCTCATTTTGATTTCTTGCCTCCTCTAAACGAGCTTCCAAGAGTTTACATTTTTCGTGCCACACAAGTTCGTCTGGTGAGGGGCCTCCATTATCTTTAGGTAAGGTTGGCTCTGGCATACATGTTTTCTTGATTCAATCGTTCCTCCAGGTTTTGTATTCTTCAGTGTAGAAAGTCTTATACAAAAAAGAAGAACCCTTGCAACTGCTCGTCTTTTATCTGATTCATTCCCCATTTCAATTGCCCAAGTATTAAGGCCGGCGTGAAAGTAATGCACCCTCTTGGCCCCATGAGTATCATATTAGGGCGATCCCCACAAGAATACATGATCCTATCATGGCGATCATACAAACAACACTTGGTTCCGAAATTTCGGGGGGTGACTTCCTTAAAAAGTTTTGCCCATTCACTAAGTTGTATTTCTTTTGTGGGCACATTCCTGAACCTCCTGAGCGGATAACGACATCCTAGACTGTAGTAATGATGCTTGAAACGTGTCATCATCCATATATAGAGCAACTGAACACAACACCTGATTTTATTACCGCCTCTCAAGTGACACTTCTGGAACGATAGAAAAGACTCAGCAAGTATGGCAGGTGTTGGGTTGACTCCAAAGCGAATAAACTTGTAGAAAACATCGAACGCTGATTGGTCTATCATGTCATTCAGGAAAGGAAACAGGACCATCCCATAAATGGCGAGAGCAAAAGCTGGTTTAAACATTTCCTAATTTTGTTGCTCTTCCATTTTGGCAATATGCTTCTTCAGAAAAACCCATTTGAGACCTATAGTTCTGGCCTGCTTTATAATAATATATGGTTCAGGTTGCACCTTTATAATTTTCTCAATAGTATCTTCTTTAACTTCCACAGGTTTAGTGAACATGTATACCCTCAGTCTATCCGGCATTGGTATTTCTAGTAAGACTTCATATTCTTCGATAGTAGGTGCGGCATCAACATTTTGGAATTCGAAGATTCTCAGCTCGGTATTCCAATACTGCACTATTGTAGCCATAGCTTTTAGGGCCACACTATCCACAGGTATGAGGAGAAGAGCTATTAGCCTCCCATACTCTTTTGCAAACTCCTCTTATATCTCATCTAGTATTCTGGGAATACAATCAATCAAGAAACTGATATCATTACAATCCATATCTGCTTTTACACATTTTCTTGGGCACGAAACACTAGTAGAGACTAGAATTGGTGAGGTCATCTTGTCACTTTGCTATATGAAGACGATCTCTCGAACAAACCTGGAAAAAGCTATGCGACAAGAGTTAGTAAAATGCCATAAATGAATGCATGAAATGCATGATAATACAAGATTTTATAAATGTCAAATCATAAGTGCAACCCTCATCACGAAATATGAATTACCATGCCATATTATTTCATATCGTTTAGCTTGACTAGGGACAATGACTTTCTTGTCCCTAGCTTTATAAATATTACTCTTGGGATATGAGGTCCCATTATGAGTAGGTTTGTGAATATGTCGTCATCATGATAAAAATACATTAAAATAATGATGAAGAGCCAAATAATAAAAACAAAATAGTGTGAGGGTAGGAAGTATGCTTCTTGTGCTTCATATGGGTAAGTCCTATGATGGATACAACTATAAGCCACATTCCTAGGGTGGGATACTAGGGCATGTCTAAAGTGGACACCTTGGTAAGTTCTAGACTCCTAAAAGGCTACCAAAATGCATCCCTCTCACAAAGAAAAAAGAGAATCCAAATATCATAAGTTAGAAATGGGAGGGATCAAGCCCCATCGAGCGTCTAAACCATGATACCGGTAATAGTCTGATTGGTTCATCACACCAATACAAGATTAGGCTCTAGGCCGGCACCGGCAAGGGAGATGTCCCTTCCAATTCTAAAACGAATATCTTTAATACCCAGGTATAGGGCATATGTGCGTGCGAAGACAATGTGTACTTACGTGTTGTGTGTGAGAAGCATACAAACCTTTTTAGATGAAACCCCCCAACACTGCAAAACAAACTCAAAACATATATACATGAGCACAATTAAATATATACAGAAAAGGCAAGAAAAAAATTAAGCTTTAAGGGTACACGTGAATTTATACGATTAGTTGCTTCAGGCCTGACTCTCTTAGGAAGTCTCTAGTGAAGTCGCCAGCTGTCGCGCCCCGATTTTCGGTCGAACGTCGGTCACACGACTGATATGGAGTCGCCACCACGTTTTTGCAGCCAAAACGTAGAAAACCCTTTTGACGCCCAAATATTGGAAGACTTGGCCTTTGAACTAGATCTCTGGACTCGGGAATCGGTTACGAATCGGGGAAGGTATTAGCACCCCGTTCGCCCGTTATCAAACGGTACCCGCAATAATCGCATGAAACTAGATATACCCTAAAGCTTGTTAAATCAATTAATTATTTACAGAAAAAAAGTTTTTGTTTTTATTTTTGTGTCTGACAAGAGTTCGTCCTGCTCCTACGTATCCCCGGGTGCAATAGGGAAATCAAGATTTACGTAGTTCTTAAGTAGAAAACATTTGCGTGTTGACTGATTTTTAGTTAATGAAAAGTGGTTTGACTTATATCATCTTATCCATATTAGTGAGAAAGAAGAGGTAGTACGATGACCACTCACCGCTTTCTTACTAACCCGATAATAAAAAAGGGACTCAAATTGTCAGTTGATAAGGTTAAGGATAGAGATACAACCTTGACCTACATCACTTTACCCATTTTAAATAAAAAAAGAGGCAGTACGACGACCGCTCACCGCTTTTTATTAAATACGATAATGAGACAAGGCTTGATATATATTGTCTTATCCTTATTACAGAGAAAGAAGAGACAGTACGACAACCGCTTATCGCTTTCCTACTAACATGACAATAACATAATACTCAAGTTGATACTCTTTCTCTAACCTTAGCACTTAAAAATAATTTTCTCTTACTTGATTAATTTTATAAAAAAATTATTATTTCAAAGGTTTATATCATAAAATACTAATGATTTTGGCTCTTGATTATTTCAAAATTTCATGTCATAAAATATTAATGATTGTGACTCTCGATTATCTCAAAAACTCATATCATATCATATTAATGATTGTGATTCTTAATTCAGATATTAAATATAATTTCAAAAAGAGAGTATCTTATTTATTGCTGGTTCAGATACATATGACATATTAATTATTGACGACTTTTATATTTACAAGAAACGACATTAATGAATATTTGATTACTTTATTTTGAAATTTGCAAAAAATGAATCCTTATTTAAAAGTTAGGATAAAACTTTAAAAGATAAGGACGACACTGACCATCTACCACCATTCCCATTGCCCTAGAAAGAAGAGGTAGTATGACAACCACTCACCACTTTCTATTTGAAGGAAAAAGAAGATATGGTTCGGTTCGTTCACCGATCTCCCAAATTCTTACTTAAATTTTTTTTAATAGTTTTTATTTATTTAATTAAATTAGTACTAAAACTCAAAGTACATAATACCGGTATGTTAACATTTTTAATGACATAATACTCATATGAAACCCATATATAATACAAATAAACCATAATGAATAAAACATAAAATTAATAATAGTGTAATAACATAAAAACACAAACAGTAACTAAACATATAAACTTAACCCATATATTGCATAAATGAAGACCCAACAACCTAAATGACAAACTAACGAATTAGCAATTTAAAATAAATACAAATATAGTAAATAATAATAATGATAATAATAATACACAATACACAAAAAGAAAAGGATTAGAAAGAAACAGGAATAGAAGAATAGAAGGGGATGAAGAAGAAGACTCCCTGGCCATTTCCGTTCACGGCCAGGGGTTGTCGGCGGCGCTCCTATGGGCCAAGCCGCTCCTCCAGGGGCAGTTGAGACGTCTAGGACATGTTTGGGCACACCGCTGGAAAATAAAAACCATGGTCAGTGGCGGTACCGACTTGGGAGTACCATGCACGGTGGGAGGAGCACCAGGGAACTGCTATGGGAGACCCGCTGGGGTCTCCTTCCCTGGTCTTGCCATAGACCGACGTCTAGGGAGCTTGTTAGGCCGTATGGTGGCCTGCGTCGATGTTCAGCGGTACTCAACCATGAAGAAATGGCTTCTGGTGATTTCCCAACCATACCCATTAGCATTTCACACAAGAATGATTTTAATATTATCAAGACCCCATTTTGTTTGTTTTGTTTTTGGTTCATACTATATGATTAATAACCATGAAATGATAATATGAACATGGCAAATACACTGTTAATGTACAAGTTAAGAAATGTATGGCATATAACAATGAATTCAAACAGTGAATGAAAGGATAGAGAAGGAAAAAAGGAAACAGTGACAAGGTGGAAGAGATACCTCTTGTTTTGGCTATTGGAATGATTATGTTTGTTATTCTCTTCTTCTCCTTTTCTTACCAAAAGTTGCTCAATCTTTTCTATTGGAGGCTAGTGCATTTTTTTTATTATATGGATTTCTTGCTTAAGGTAGTAAACCTTGGTTTAGGGATAAGGCTGCCAATTGTTTTTAAAAAGCTGCTCCCCCCTCTGTTCTTAGTTAAGTGGTCTTTATATAGACCCCTTAGAATTAGGTTCAGGATTACTTAAAATCCTTAAGGTAATTACTACCTAGTCCTATGAGTGTTTTTTTTAATTGCGACCTAGTCCCTGAACTTCCTTAAACTTTAAAAAAAGACCCCAGACGAAATTGGGTATTCACAACCAAAATAACAAAGCCCAAAAAGCTAAAAACCAAACTCTCCCCGGATTCCATGAAGAACAACCATAGAAAAAGCTAATCATTGGAAAATAATCTTTCCTAATCAGAGCCACATGTAATATGCTAATAGGCTAGCCACTAGTGCTCTGTCAAAATCCGGTATAGTAGATGCAACTATTGGACACTGCTTGTGTCATACTTTCATTGCCTAATCGTGGTCAACCTCTTGTGGACTCTCACGCCCGGATTCATCGTTCTATTTTCTTTCCTTTAGTGCCAAAGTCCACTCTCCTCACATCATGCCACAAGTCCACCTGATGTAGACTAAGGAGCCTCCAACAACATGGTGACACATGGTGGATTATTGCACATACATATTTTTTTTCTATTTTTTCTTTTTCTATAAAAATTTCAAAAGTTGTTATAATTCTATTTGGTATGAATTCAATGTTTCCAAAAATGTAGTTTTATTTAGTATTTTTTCTTTACAAGAATTATGTTTTTTTCTTAAAAAGAAATTAAGTAACAACAATGATTTGGAAACTTTAGGTCTCAGGTTGTGTTGGGACAAAATTGTATGTTCTTATACGGGTACAGCAACGCGTAACAGTCAATAGCTTGTCATTAGTGTGAGGGTTAAGATAAAGTTCAGCTATTCCTTGATTCGAAGAGTACGATTAAGATAAAATTTCAATAGTTTTTTATTTGATGTTATCCTACTCAATTTCTCTTTAGTAGTCTTTCTTGGCTTCCTTAATAGCATTTTGTTGTAAGCTAGTTTGGTGACTTTTGTAATCTTTGTCAAACTTTTTGGTTTCTTTTAATATTGAATTTTCTGTTGATTTAAAAAAATGATATGGAAACATAATTAACATCTTCATTATATTTTTAAAAATAAAAATTAAGTGAATATTGAATACATAAATGTAAAAATAAATATTAAAAGAATGATAGAGATTAAGATCATATCTTCTACCCCTTCAAGTGGAGATGTTATAATAGATATAATACTGTTATTTTACTTTCTTGAATTAAGGAGACAAATAGTGATAAATGGTGGTCTTTCCTTTAAACTTATAGTAAAATTGTTTAAAGATGGGAAGAGTGGTCATGATGAGTATTGTGCTTTCTATCTCTTTCCATTAAGATGTGGTCATGGACATATGATTTCTATTTATCTCTCTTAAGGTAAGGATGAAGAACTATGGTTAGACATAATTTCTTCTCACTCAAAACTTTAGATAAATAAAAATAACATCAACCAACAAAATATATTTTTTACACATGAAATATATTTCTATGGTTGAGATCCTGCGAAACATCATAAGTAAGTATGTAAGCATCTATTGACCACCTTTGTCTGATCATCAGATTATGAGTGGTAGGCAGTACTAAAACAGAGAGAGGTTCCTTGGATGCGAAAGAAATCCTTCCAAAAGTACTAAGGAAGAGTTTGTCACAGTACGAGGAACCCATGAAGCCTGGCTATCTCCAACATGAACCTACTAACCAAAACCTCCCACTGAACTTAGTGGGAAGGCCAATGAAGTGTGCGTATTTGGACAGACGGTCAACCACAACCCATATAACCGACTGGTCGTGAGACATTGGTAAGTTTGTAATAAAATCTATAGATATATCAGTTCATACCTTCTCTGGAATAGGCAATGATTGTAATAACTCCTTTGTTTTTCTCCGGAATATATTTGTTGTATTGACACACTGAGCATTGATGAATATATGCCTTTGTTTGCTTGTAAATACTAGGCCAATAGCACGAAGCTACCAAACAAGCTAGTGTTGGTTTGAGCCCAAAATCTTGTGATGTAGGGGATCCATGAAACTCATTATCAAGGATAGCCGAAATTGATGAATATCAGGTACAAAGATTCATTTCTCATAAAATAGTAACCCATTAGAGAAATGAAACTTCTTTTGCATGTTTGTGTCTGTTCCTAATTTTTTGATAAGATTGTGACCTTTTGGTGTGAGGTAAAAAACATGTAAGTGATCCAATAAGGCTGGAATGATGGAAGACAATGATGCATTGATTTGAGTTTCTTCTGAGTGCATGCATGACAAAGCATCGGCAACTCAATTAGAGGTACTTGTTCTACATTTTATTTCGAATTGAAATCTAATCAATTTTGTTGCCCACTTTTTTTGTTCTAGTGTGTGCAAATCTTACGTCATTAAATGTTTAAAGCTTTGCTGATCAATTAATATTGTGAATGGTCTTCCAATCAAGTATTCAAACCACTTTTTAACTGCCTCTATTACAACATACATCTCACGAACATAGGTGGAAGAATGTTGTAGCCGATTGGACATTTTCCTGTTGAAGAAAGCTAGAGGATGGCCTTCTTGTGACAACACTACACCAATGGCAACAACAGAGGCATCCGTCTCAAAAGAGAATTCCTTGGTGAAATCCGGAAGTCGAAGCACCGATGTTTTAGTCATTTCTGTCTGTAATATTGTCAAGGTCAGCCAAGCCTCCGATGTCCATGTAAAATTGTGTTGTTTTAATAAACCGATGAGTGAAGCGGCAAGAATGGTGTAGTGCTTAACGAACTTACGGTAAAAACTAGTAAGTCCTAAAAAACCACGGAGTGCCGTAACAGAGCAAGGTGGTGGCCAGTCTACCATCGCCTTGATCTTATCAGAATCTGGTTTCATGCTATCTGATGAAATTATATGCCCAAAATCATCAACTGAATCCACCCCAAAAGTACATTTGGACAATTTCACACAAAACTGATTAGACGATAATAGGGCCAAAATAGTAGACAAATACATCAAATGGTCATGCATATTCGCACTATATATCAATATATCATCAAATAAAACAAGGACAATCCACCTTAAGTGAGGCCAGAGTAAATTGTTCATGGTCACTTGGAAGATGGACATGGCACTAGCGAGTCTGAAGGGCATCACCAAAAATTCATAATTCTCATCAAATGTGTGGAATGTCGTCTTGTGCGTATATGAGGGATGCACAAAAATTAGATGATATCCGAACCTGAAATCGATATTGTAAAAGATAGATGAACCACTAAACCTCATCCAACAACTCATCAATGGTTGGTATCGGAAACCGATCCTGAACTGTAATAGAGTTTAAAGCTCTATAATCCACACAAAACCTCTAATTGCCATCTTTCTTTCGCATCAAAAGCACTAGTGAAGAAAATGGACTAGTACTTGGTACCACAAATATCAGTAGTCAGCTTCTCATTTAACATAGAGGTCATAACTTCTTTTTGGGAATGTGGATAGCGGTACGGTTTACTGTTCATTGGGGCAAAATTGGGAATAAGGGGAATGTAATGGTTATGTGTTTTTGGGGGTGAAAGGTTAGTGGGTGTAAGAAAATCGGAATCATAGGTTTTTATTAAGTTCTGGATTTGTGTATGAGAGGTTGAATTGGATATTTTTTATGGTGGGCTAAGGTTGAGATAGGGTTGTATGGTAATAGAGTGAAAAGTGGATATGTTGTCTATATGGAGTAATAAGGTGAATTGGTTAAGTGTGGTCGGTTAGGGTGTTGAAGTGCATTCCCAGTGACAGCGATTGGTGTTTGCCAATAGTGAATTTCATCGATGGCACTGAAAAGTCTGAAATAACTGGTCCTAGGGTACAAAGTCATTCGATACCCAAGACAACATTAGCCCCTTTAATAGGTAGTAAATAGAAGGGAATCAAAAAGACTTATTGTTGCAGAGTACTAGGTGTGTGATCACAAAACCCATTGCAATATATATGAGCGTTATTTCCATCCATGACAGGAAATCGAGGAGTTGGTGTTATTAGCAGTTTCAAGTGACTTGCAATACAGGGTTGCAAAATGTTATGAGAACTTCCTGTGTCAACAAGTACTGTCACTGGGTGACCATAAATGGAGCCTGAGAATTTGAGTGTTTTTGGTAAGAAATGACCATCCAATGCTTGGTCAGAGATGTGAAAGTGGATAAGGTCTTCAGGGCATGTGTCTAAGGTTGGATTTGGAAAATCCTCAAGGATGGGTTCCAAGGAGTGGAGGGCAGTGTCCTAGTCATTAATGGGGTTATCATCTTGCAATAGTAAAAATTTCTTAGGTTGACAACAACAAATTCTCATCACAGTTGTAACAAAGACCCTAAGCACGTTGTTCCTGTATTTGTGCAATGGTTAAGCAGCATATCAGAACTTGGGAGACATGGTTAGGAGTTGGGTTATGGGTAGGGGTAGATGTGGGTCAAGGAAAATTGGTTTGCTGATTTAGGGGCCCAAAACGTGAGGTTCTAGCAGGGGCATGATTTGAGTCTTTTACCTTAGTCTCCACCAATTTGGCTAATCCCAATGCTTCATAAATTGATTTAGGAAGTAAAATAGCTAATTCTCGTCAGATTTATGGTAGTAAACCAAAAGTTGAGGATTACCTCTTGAGATAGTCCCCAAATGCGATTACACAGATTCTCAAACTGTTGTTGATAATCAACAACTGTACAGTGTTGTTTTAGCTTAAACAGCTACACTTGATGATTTGTGTAGGATAATGGACCAAAAAATGTTTCCAAATCCTGAGCGAAAGAGTGCCAATCGGACAACTAACAATTGTGAAACATCCATTTGAACCAACTAAGGGCCTCTCCATGCATATAAAATGATATCATGGCTAGGCACTGATCTAGGGGTACCATATGTATGTGGTTGAGTGAGGTGGGAAGAAGAAGGGTGGAGTGGTGAGAGGTGAGGGGGTTTGGGGGAATAGAGGATAGGAGTTAATGTCAGCCAACTTATATGTGATATTATGAAGGACTATGGTGATGGCAGCATGTCTAGCATCCTGCTATTCTTGATTTTTTTTGAGTTTATCCATAAGAAGTTGAGACATGGAATCATCAGGTTCCTTTTGAGTGGTTTTGGGAGGCATTGGAGAAGAACGAAAGAACCAAAATGTTAGGTTAGTAGTTCTTAATAGGTAGAATTAGTATATAATAAATTGTATGAATCTAAGAAAATTATACTGAAAAGATAATTCATTCATTAATTGCTTATTTCAGAGCTCATTACAACTTAAAATAGAGAGGTGTATGAAAATATCTAAGATAAACTGACAGGTTTTCCCTAACAACATTTACTAAAATTTATAATTGTTGTGCCAAATAGGTATATAAGTATTTCTTTTGGGCCTATTAGTTTTCACATGAGCCCTAACATTTCCTATTTAGGCAATTGCACATGGGGACAATAATCATTGGATGCACATGACATGTTTATTTATACAATAGTTATTACTTTATATTTACTTTGTCACACAAAGTAGTGTGTTATGTATTACAAATTTATTTGAGAAAAAACATATATACTTTAAGAGCTATTACATTATCACTATATTATCAATTATAATATTTATATATAAATATTTATAGTATATGAATATTATAATTTAATTTAATTATATGTATGTTATTTTTTTTATTACGAAATTAATTTTATATAAAAACTGGTTGGTATGATGAGTACAGTTTAATTAAAAATCGTCTAGTATGATCAGTTTTGATCGATTTTGGTCGGTTTTAATTGGTATGATTATATGACCGATATAATTATTGTATCTTACTAGTATTAGGACCAGTTCACCAGTTGCACCAGCTACCACGAATCAATTTTTACAATTATGATATTCGTTCTTATAATGTGGGTGTACATCTTTTTCTTTTTCTTTTTCTTTTTTGCATATAAAATCTCTCATATTAAGTATTGCATATGACAAAAAAAGAAGTAGGCTTCAACTTTGTGATTGTGAACCTCCCTCACTAAAAGCCTGCGAATATTTCCAACCACAACACACAACACATAACCTTGTATTTTCATTTAAAACAATTTTAATTATGAATAGTTTCAATTTTAAATTTAGAACTTATGCACTGGACTCACGAATTGTATCTTCCCAAGAAGATCCCTATTTCAAAAAAAATGGAGGGTTTATTATACATATTATCTCCAAAAACTCCAAATTAGAGAAATTTTAGAAATAGACACATAGAGGGTTTTGGAGGATTTGAGAAACAAGGGGAAGACTTTCCAAAGTCACCCCTTTCCTTCGCTTCCCCTCCAAACCCCACTCCCAAACAAGACCTAAGGATGAAATCAAAAAATGAGTGAAGGAATGTAGCTTCTCTTCTTGGTGAGGAGATGGGAAATGAGGTTTGTTAAGCTCACTTGTGTCCTGCACAAATGGCTTCCATTTGTGAGAAAGGAATAACGAAAAAGAAAAAAAATATATATTAAAAGTGTAACAGTTTTATACATTATCATTATATTACTTATTATTCATATTTAGTCAATATAGATTTTAAAAAGAGTAATAGAAATAAATAATAAATTACATAGGTGATGTATATTTAATTATTGTTTACATTAATATCTATGCACTAAGCGTATAAAGATTTTTATTTAGTCAATAATAATTAAAAATGAATGATAAATTATATTCTATTAGTGTAAAAAAATTCTTATAATATTGATGTACATATTTTTCTTTCTCTTTTTTACATATAAAATCTCTCATAATAAGTATTGCAGATGACAAAAAAGAAGCGGACTCCAAATTTGTGATTGTGAACCTCTCAGCGAAAGCTCGTTAATATTTGAAGCCACAATACATAGAGTGCACATATGCTATCCCACAAACAATTATGATACTGCATGTACCAATAGCTATGATTGGTCCCACAACCCCTTAATATTTGAAGCCACATAACACTTCACACACACTTTCAGTTTAACTATAGAACCCTATGAAACAGTGTAATAGCTTTAATAGGAAATAAGGAATGCAGATAAAGTTATAAGGATGATATTGTATTAATATTGTGGGATATAGAGTGATTACAAGGGAAACAGTAACTTGGTACTTAAGAAATAGAATAAGAAGAAGGAAGAAGAAGAAGATAGTGCAGAGAGAAGAGAGAATATTCAAAAGGAAATCATTACAACAGTATTCACGCCCTCCTCATCACATAATCATGCCATTTTTTATTCTCCCTCCTGATACGTGAGCCCCTACACACTTCCTGGTTTTC
This sequence comes from Lupinus angustifolius, assembly GCF_001865875.1. Taxonomy (NCBI): domain Eukaryota; kingdom Viridiplantae; phylum Streptophyta; class Magnoliopsida; order Fabales; family Fabaceae; genus Lupinus; species Lupinus angustifolius. Next base: position 8,455,273 of record NC_032017.1, on the reverse strand, counting down.
CGGATCCTCCTCCACGTGTCCATGTTATGCAGAATTGACTTTCACATTTTCATTGTCCATAATAGAATTCTCATTCTCTTCCAGACTCACCCTTTTACGTGTTACAGTTCTCCCTTCATCAAAAGCAACCTTGTCCTCAAGGTTGAATTGAGGATAAGAAAGTTGAAATTCTTGTAAATCTTCCCAAGTAGCATTTGTAACATCTGCTGCATCCCGCTGAACAAGAACCTGTGGGATTTCCTTTGAACTCCTAACAATTGTCCTGCTATTAAGGATCTGAACTGGTTTCAAGACTGGACCTTCTTCAATAGTGGTTAATGGCAATGGAAAATATGTATTGGTGGAGCTTCCATTAAATTTCTTCAATGCAAAAATATGAAAAACAGGATGAATTTTTGCTTCAACTGGCAATTTCAATTGATAAGCAACATCACCAATCTTTTTAATAACTTCGAAGGGACCAAAATATCTTAAACTGAGTTTGTGGTTCTTTCTGAGTGCTATAAAATGTTGTCTATATGGTTGTAATTTGACTAAGGCCAAGTCTCCAATTTCCAAATGGAATCTCTTCTTTTCTTGTCAGCTTGCATTTTCATATAATTTTGAGACTTCGAGATATTGTCTTTCAATTGTCTCAATAAATGGTCCCTATCTTGTAAAGCTTCTTGAATACTTGGAGGATCTTTAGGGTGAAACTCATACTTTACTATTGTTGGTGGAGTTCTACCAAAAACTGCTTGAAATGGAGAAGTTTTAAGGCTATGATGATAGGAGCTATTATACCAAAATTGAGCCCAAGGAATCATCTTGACCCAAGACTTGAGATTATCAAATACAAAACACCTTAAATACATCTCTAATGTTTTGTTTAAGTTCTCTGTTTGCCCATCAGTTTGTGAGTGATAAGCAGAACTCATAGCTAGAGTTGTACCCTGAGCCTTAAAAAGATGTTGCTAGAATGAACTAACAAAGACTCGATCCCTATCGGAAACAATGGACTTAGGGATACCATAAAGCTTTACAATATTGTGGATGAAAGCTTCAGCTACTGATTTACTATTGAAATCAGTTTTTAAGGGAATGAAATGTGCAAATTTGGACAACCTATCAATGATAACCATAATTGTAGTCAAACCATTCTAGCTGGGCAAATTAGTGATAAAATCCATAGCAATGTCTTCCCAAATCTGGTGGGGAATTGGCAAGGGTTGAAGCAAACCTGCTGGCATGACATTATCTATTTTAGCTTGTTGACAAATAGAGCATTCTCTCACAAAAGCTCTGATTTCCTGTTGCATTTGAGGCCAGAAAAAATGAGAAGTGATGAGTGCCAAAGTCTTTGTCATTCCTGCATTCCCACCAGTCGTGGAATTATGGAATTCATGCATTATTTTGAGCTTGAATGCTTGATTATCTGGAAACATACGCCTGCCTTTAAATAATAATGCTCCCTGCCACATTTTATAATCCTTATTAACATTAGGATTATTTAAAAGTGAAGCATAAAGGGTACTGATACGCTGATCCTTGTTCTGCAATGCAATCAACTCCTCAAGCCAAGTGTGGGTAGGTTGAGACCAAGCCATCATAAAGCTTTGGGATAAGGCATCAGCAGGAATGTTCTCTTTTCCTGGGTTATATTGAATTGTGAAGTCATAACCAATGAATTTTGGTAACCACTGTTGCTGCTCAGGAGTCTGTAAGGATTGTTGCAGAAGATCCTTAAGACTCTTTTGGTCAGTCTTTATTACAAACAGTTGACCAAGAAGGTAATGCCTGGATTTACCAAGAGCTTCAGTAATTGCATAGAATTCCCTTGTATAAGAAGATTGCTTTTGCATCCTTGTGAACAAATTTTTTGAGAAGAAAGCAATAGGATGCTTATCTTGACTGAGCACAACACCTATTCCAGAACCAGATGCATCAGTTTCAAGAATGAATGGGATTTTAAAATTTGGAATAGCTAAAACATGAGTTGTTGTCATCGAATGTTTTAGGATGTCATAAAAAAAACCAAAACATACTTTCTGAAAAGACCTTTGAATATATCATTCATAAGGCTTTGAAAGGTTGCTAGGGCATTGGTCAATCCAAATGGCATAACAAGCCATTCATAATAACCAAAATGAGTTCTGAATGCAGTTATAAATCTGTCAGCAGGGTTTACCAAGATTTGATGGTAGCCAGATCTCAAATCTAATTTTGAAAAGAAAGATGCTCCAAATAATTCATCAATGAGTTCATCAACTGTAGGAATAGGAAAAGAATCCTTAATTGTGGTTGCATTCAGGGCTCTGTAATCAGTGCATACTCTCCGTGACCTATCCTTTTTCTTAATTAGAATGATTGGGGAAGATAAGGGACTTTTACTTGGTTGAATGATCCTTTCTTTTAGCATGTTATCCACCAAATTTTCAATTTCCTCTTTTTGGCTATGAAGATACCTATAAGGTTTGACCTTAACAGGATTGGAGCCTTCTAGAAATGGAATAGAATGATCATGAGACCTGGGAGGTGAAAGTGAATTAGGTGTTGCAAACACTGCGCTATATTGCTGTAGTAAGTTAACTAGTTTCGGTTGCATATCTTCAGGGACATCCAATGATGCATGAGTAAGAGAATCATCATCAAGTACCTGTATTCTGAAAATCTCAGCAATTGAATCAGTGTGCATCATTCTTCTTAGGTGATAAAGTTCTGTCTGGGAAGGAATGAGTTCACTATCCCCTTGAAGGGAAGTAAATTTGCCTTGCCAAATAAACTTCAATTGGAGATTTTCGTAGTCAGCAATATGAGGCCCAATGGTTTTCAACCACTTAGCTCTAAGAATTAAGTCTACCCCTGATATAGGCAATAAGAATACAGGTAATTGAAAAGAATTGCCTTGGGCTTGAACTGAAATTTGTTGAATGAGGCCTTCAGTAGTCATATAGTTTCCATTGCCCACCATAACTTTGAACATAGAGGCTGGTTCAATTGGCAGCTTAAGAAACCGTGCTACTCAAGGTTGGAGGAAATTAACAGAAATACCCCCATCAATCAGGACTGTGATAGGCAATTGTTCAATATGGGCTAAAAATCGAATAGTACCTGCACCCATACCTCCCTTTAAGGCATTAAGAGATAAATGGTGATCCTTTTCACTATGCAGTGTTTCTGAATCAAGATTCGGATGTAACTCAGAATCATCAGAAGCTTGATCATCATTAGGTTCACCCAATTGCAAAAATAAGAGTTATCTATTAGGACACTTATGATTAAAAGTAAACTTCTCATCACAAAAATAGCACAAACCCTTCTCTCTTCTAAGTTGCATTTCTGCAGGGCTAATGCGTTGGACATTGTTTGTTCTCAAGGGAGGGCCTTTAGGAGTAGGCAATAACCCTCGTATATTTGTTCTAATTGAAGGTTTTGGTGAGACATTAGCAGCAGATGCTATTGGGGAATATTTGTGAGTATAGTTAGAATTAATGGCTTTAGAAACAAGAGTATATTTTTCTACATAAAGCCTAGCTCGGGCCACAGCACGCAACAGAGTTGGTGGAGCCATAGCTACCACATCACATTTAATATCCATTTGCAATCCACCTAAAAAACAATTTAAAAGAGCTTCATCATTTAATCATATGGATCTATTAGCTAGAGCCATGAATTTCAGGTAATAATCAGAAACATAACTTGTTTGAGTGAGCTTGAACAAATCTTCCATGGAGCAGTCATAAGGAGATCGCCCAAATTGAGATTCCATTGCCCTTGTTAAATCAAACCATGTAGTTATAGCAGAAATACGATTCAACATTTGAAACCAAGGCACAACCTCTTTGCCAAAGTGCATAGCAGCAATGTCAACACGTGAAGGATCAGGAGTGTTGTGGTAGTTGAAATTTTTTTCTGCCTTAAAGATCCATTCAAGTACAGGTGTGGTTCCATCAAAATGAGGGAATCCAAGAGAAATTTGCTTGATTGGTAATGGAATAGCCCCAGAAGAAGCATTGTTAGTTGTTGAGTTCGAATGACTACCTCCATTGTGAGAAGTATTCTACAGGATGTGATGTAAAGCAAGTTAAATCTGAGCAATGCGTTCATCATGCTCATTAAAGCGAGTATTTATAGCTTGCGTCAAGCGATTGAGCTCCTCAGAATGACCAGCCACTGTGGCTTGTAGATCCTGCAGTCTTGTATTCTCAGCCATGGAAGATCAATGAAAGCACCAAATGGAACAATGTAATAGCTTTAATAGGAAATAAGGAATGCAGATAAAGTTATAAGGATGATATTGTATTAATATTTTGGGATATAGAGTGATTACAAGGGAAACAATAACTTGGTACTTAAGAAATAGAATAAGAAGAAGAAAGAAGAAGAAGATAGTGCAGAGAGAGGAGAGAATATTCAGAAGGAAATCATTACAACAGTATTCACACCCTCCTCATCACATAATCATGTCATTTTGTATTCTCCCTCCTGATACATGAGCCCCTATGCACTTCCTGGTTTTCCGGATCCTCCTCTGCCAGAATGCTTATATTGATAACCATTACCAATCCTTGAGGAATTTTGTTCAGACAACTGCTGACTCACAAAATAGAAGGTTGAGTGCTGAGTTCAACAAGCTGAGTACCCTCATCAAGGATGGTGGTAGCTCGATAATTCTTGACAACGAAAACCGTACATCTCATCACTAGTTATGAGGCCTTAGAGCTTTAGTCTTATCCTTCCTAGCTTATGGACATTGTTGTTCCTTGTACCCTCTTGAGAACTTATCTTTTATTTCATGTTTTTGCTTTCATATGGATTGTAATATCTCTAATCTTTTGTTGAATTACTACTTCAAAATTTGACAATGTTTTAAACGATTTCAAATTATCTTCATCATGCTTGAATGGTACTTATGTTGCAAATAGTATACTCTTATGTTTAATGGATCTTGATCATGTTTGGTGTATGTATCAATATTGAATGCTTATGCATGCTGCTAACTGCTCAAATATGTCAAATGCTTAATCATTCCATGCTTAATTTGAGTAAACATAGCATTTCCTGCCATTAAAACTGTTCTATTGTTGTTTGTTGTCCATTTGATCGATTAAGTCATGTTGTTAATCGATTAAATGATGTATAAATGTGCATTTGTTCAAGCTTCTTACAGCTGGTTGAATGATTAATCGCCCAAAATTAATTGATTAATTACAGTCTGTCATAACTCCAATAACTCTTCTGATTTTTTACTAGAATTGAATACTTGTATCTTTTTGATAATATCAAAGGGGGAGAAAGGTTGCTTGATATGTTAAATTTATTTTGTAGGTTGTATAGCTTTTGCAGGTTGTTGTATATAGCTTCCGTAATATAATTGCTTACCTAACGGGGAGCAAAGGTGCTTCAACTTTGAAACTTTGAATAACAACCATTAACAACCATTATGCAAACTCATCGTCAAGCTAATTCATCAAACGTTTTGAACTATTTTGATGTGGTATTTGTTATTATCAAAATGAGGAGATTAAAAGTGCAAAGTGTCAAGGATAATGCTAGCAAAGCTTTGCCTATGTTTCGATGAAGACAAGGTTCTATTAAAGCTTGAAGATGGCTCAACAATCAACATGCCTAGAGTTCATTAGTCATATCTAGACTAGGATATAAATAGAGTCATTATTCTAAGTAGTCTGAGATGTGTGTCGTAGTAAGTGAATATAGGTGACGTGAACCTAGGTGCAAGTCTCTCAAGCCATCATACATGTTAATCATACATGTTAATTGTATGTTCATGCATTAATCATACATGTTATATGTGCATATTAGGCATAATATAATTGCTAAAACATGTATAGGAGTTATGCATAACATATGAGAAGTTTACCTTTTGAACCACATATTTTAATATGCTAGTTAATTGATTAACGTGGTGACTTAATCGATTAACTCAACTAATTTTTTGTTCTATCAGTGTTTCTGTTATAACTGGTTTCTATTTCAATTCTGTTGCACTGGTTAATCAATTAACGGGTTGCCTTAATCGATTAACAGGTCTGTTTTGTGTTATAACTGATTTCTATTTTAATTGTTTAACTGTTTGCAACGAATCCAACTGTAAAAACTGCCTAATATAAATTGAGGCAACTTCCAGAAACTTGTAGCATTGCATTCCATTATTTAGGATTGATTTTAGAGAGCATATTTCATTTTGTATTATGTTTTTGCTAGAGAGTTGCACGTGTGAGAAGAGATTTGTCATGCTTAATTGATTTCTGTTTGCATATTGTTTTTCACATTCTTATGCTCATTCTTATCTTGCTCACATGATCATGCATTATTTGTAAAGATTTCTAGAGAGATATATTGATTCCTGGTTTTGATTAACTCACATGTTCTTGATGGCTTGAGTGATTAGTGAGTGGGTTAGTCTTAAGATCTTTTACTTGTAATATTTCAAGCATTATTGTGCTTATAATACCTTGTTGTTTTAATCTGTTTTCTGTGTATTTTGGATTGATCTCTTGGTGTCGTACCACCACAGAGATTGGGATTCTTCACCGAGACTAGGAGGTCTTGATTTGAGAACAAGAATCTTGGGTGGGGCTGTTTCACGAGAAAGGTTTTCTCATGCGATAGGTAGAGTTAAACCAAGGGTTTAGGTTTTCTAGATTTCAAGAAAAAAACGTCCTATGTTTTTGTAATTTGAATTGGTGTGTGTAATCATACGTATATTCAATATTGTGAAGAAGAAAATCTCTCAATACCAAAAGGGGAGGCCTGGATGTAGTTTGCAGTGGACCGCAAACAAACGAGGATAAAAACCAATCTTTGCACGTTGTTCTCTCCCTAAATCTTCTTTACTTTTCTTGTTGTTTCAATTTGAATTTATAGCTGATATTTTGCATAATTGTTCACTGCCATATGTTTCAATATGTGCTTCAAAATATCTATTTTATCTCTGTTCAATTGATTTTAAATAACTGTGCAATTTGCCTCTCTGATCATTCTATTATGTGCATGTGTTAATCGATTAAGACTGGGTATTAACTGGGTTGTTTCCAGAATTGGGTTTTGGTGCAAGAAGCGGTGATTGATAACTGCTACACCTATTCAACCCCCTCTAGGTGTTTCTAAGCCAATGATACCTAACATGGGGAAGGGACGTTGTTGGGGGTTGTGGTGGGGGTGGGGGAGTATGTGGTTGATTGAGGTGGGAAGAAGAAGGGTGGAGTGGTGAGAGGTGAGGGGGATTTGGGGGAATAGAGGATGGGAAGTTAATGTCATCCAACTTATCTGTGATATTATGAAGGACTATGGTGATGGCAGCATGTCTAGCATCCTGCTATTCTTGATTTTTTTTTGAGTTTATCCATAAGAAGTTGAGACATGGAATCACTAGGTTCCTTTTGAGTGGTTTTGGAAGGCATTGGAGAAGAATGAAAGAACCAAAATATTAGGTTAGTAGTTCTTAATAGATAGAATTAGGACATAATAAATTATATGAATCTAAGAAAATTATATTGAAAGGATAATTCATTAATTACTTGCTTATTTCAGAGCTCATTACAACTTCAAATATCTAAAATAAATTAGACCTCTACCATACATATGGCATGATCTAAGCCTTGACAGGCTTTTCCCTAACAACATTTTACTGGAATTTATAATTATTGTGCCAAATAGGTATAGAAGTATTTCTTTTGGGCATTTAGTTTTCACATGAGCCCTAAAATTTCCTATTTAGGCAATTGCACATGACTTGTTTAATTATACAATAGTTAATACTTCATATTTACTTCATCACAGTAGTGTGTTATGTATTACAAATTTAATTGAGAAAAAATATACATACTTTAAGAGTTTATTACATTATCAATATATTATCAATTATAATATATATAGTATATGAATATTATATTTATCACGAAATTAGTTTTAAATAAAAATTGGATGCTATGACCGGTAGAGTTTATTTGAAAATCGTCTAGTATAATCAGTTTTGATCGATTTTGGTCGGTTTTAACAGGTATTATTGCATGACCGGTATAATTATTGTATCTTACCAGTATTAGGACCAGTTCACTGGTTTATCGGTTGAACTGGCATTATGATATTCATTCTTATAATGTGGGTGTACATCTTTTTCTTTTTTGCATATAAAATATCTCATAATAAATATTGCATATGACAAAAAAAGAAGTGGGCTTCAACTTTTGTGACTGTGAACCTCCCTTAGCGAAAGCCCGCGAATATTTCCAGCCACAACACACACATACATAACCTTTAATTTTCATTTAAAACAATTTTAATTATAAATAGTTATAATTTTAATTTTAGAACTTATGCACTGAACTCATGAAATGTATCTTCCCGAGAAGATCCCTACTTGAACAAAAAATAGTTTCAAGTTGTCATACACAAATGTGTCATTTAATTTTCAGTAGGAAATAAATGCAACCCATAATCAAAACATACTTAAACTAAAATAATCAAATGTCACCCAATCCTTAATACTTACAAGTTACAACTCAAATAGTAACACATTAAACATTGTAACAAAAGAATTCAACTTTTAAGTTTGAGTCACATTGGAGAATTTCTTGTAAAATCATAATTGCATGTACCATACAAGTTGAAAAAATAACAATTTTTATAATAAAGTCACCAAGATTGAATTTATGAAAGTTCACACCTTCTTGACTTGGGTGTTTGAAATTGAAAAAATTCCGACCTCTACGTCCAAGTCAAAGAAGATTGAGTTTTTCATAAATTCAACTTCTTGAATGAACTGCATAACAATTAACAACCATGAACGAAAGTAAGGAACCCACATATATTAATAAAAAAAGACATATATGCAACTAAACCTAGAACCCTAAGGATGAAGGACTATGATAATGGCAGCATGTCTAGCATCCTGCTATTCTTGATTTTTTGTATTTAGTTTATCCATAAGAAGTTGAGACATGAAATCACCAGGTTCCTTTTGAGTGGATTTGGGAGGCATTGGAGAAGAATGAAAGAACCAAAATGTTAGGTTAGTAGTTCTTAATAGATAGAATTAGGACATAATAAATTGTATGAAGACTTTAAAAAGAGTAATAGAAATAAATAATAAATTACATAAGTGATGTATATTTAATTATTTTTTGAATGTAATATCTATGCAGTATAAAAATTTATATGTAGTATATGATTACCATTCATTTGTATTACTTTTAGTCAAAAGTCAATAATGAGTAAAAATGAATGGTAAATAATACTCTGTTAGTGTAAAAACTCTTATAATATGAGTGTAATCTTTTTATTTTTATTTGATTTTTTTGCATATAAAATCTTTCATAATAAGTGTAGCAGATGACAAAAGCCCAAGCCGAGAATATTCATAGGTATGTAGAGCTAACTTTCCTAATAAATATTTTTTTCATCCATAAAACTCAAATTCAAGATCTTGCTTAAGGGGAATGTATCACTTGAGTCAACCTCATTGGTAAAACATGTTAATATTTGAAGCCACAATACACAACACATAACATTAACACACATCATTCGCACTTCACACACACTTTCAATTTAACTATAGAACCCTAATTTTAACAATAGCTGAAATCTTTGATCAAATCCACAATATGCTCCGAGATCTTAAACTAGGTATCATTCATGTTTTTTTCTTCTCTTTTTTGCTACTATTTGAAGTTTGCTAATGCTTTCTCCCATTTTTTATTAAGCAAGCACAATGGTTTCTATCATTTTATAAAACCCTTCCTAATGTAAGTATATTCCTTTCTCCTCTTATTTGTTAATCTCTGTTTAAATTGGGAGTGTATTAAGCCATTATATATATATATATATCACTTTCATTTTTTATTTTTATTGCTAAGAGTGCACTAATAATGTTTAACATTAAGCTAACTTTGTTTTTTTAGTACATTAAATTGTATACAAGTTAATGTATAGTAGTAATCGTTTACTAAAACAAAATAACAGTAAATAACAGTAAATAGAATTGAGATATTTTATTATTTGTATCACTTGGTAGCGTTTGGCACATATGCTAGAGCATGACAGAACAAGATATGAGTGCTATTTTATGTTTGGTGTATTTTGTAAACTTAACTTATTAGTATGATATATGTATGGATTATTATAAGTGGAACATTTTGGTTAACTAAAAGTTTATGTAACTTCTGCTTTGTTCTTTTATTCTGTGCAAACAGCAAATACTACCTTCATAAGACAATTTGATGTGAAACAAAAGAGATTATTTTCTAAGATTGTTGATGTGAAACAAAAGAGATTATTTTCTAAGATTGTTGATGTGAAACAAAAGAGATTATTTTCTAAGATTGTTGATGTGAAACAAAAGAGATTATTTTCTAAGATTGTTGATGTGAAACAAAAGAGATTATTTTCTAATATTGTTGATGTGAAACAAGTTGTTGAGTGGTTTAGACAAAGTTTGTAAATTGATATTATTTCTTTTCCATTTTTTGTGGTATAGGATCCGAGAGTAATTTATTTCTTCAATCGTAGGTTAAGTTTGTGGTTGCATTATGTTTTTTATGATTCTTTTCTTCAATCACCCATAAGTGAATATAATTGGGTTGTTCATTCAACTTTTTGTAACAATGTAAATATAAGTTGAAGAAAATAATATTTTATTTTACTATATAGAAACACACAACAACTTAAATACATATAACCAACAATGTTGTCTAGTGTTCTCATTACTTGAAACTACTAATACTGGGCTTTGAATTCCTTCTTATCTTTCATTGGTCTATAAGCCCTAGTATGAATTCCACATACCCCATTTGGTAATCCAGTATTCCTCTTTATCCATATATAGCCATCATTTCCCCAATCTTTTCCCCATGAATTCTTCACAATCCAGTAATCAACACCTTCTTTGGTGCTATCATACCCAACAATTAAGACAGCATGATTTGTAGTATCTTTGCAATTACCACCAGCATAGATCTGATTATTAAGGCACAGTAAAATAAATCAATAAATTGTGATGTTCTAATCTATTATGACAAATGAGGTATAAATTAGTCAACATTGATAAAGACTTACGGAGTCTTTTTTGTAATGTATCATTCCGGTTGCATCTACACCCACACTAATGGGCTGAACAGCAACAACATTCAAAAGTGCAGCCTCTACTTCTTCTAGTTTTACATAGCTACTAATGGTTGCACTGTTTTTAACCTAAAAGTGGGACAACAATGTCAAAAAACAAAACAAAAATAAGTTATTGATGAAAGCAATAAAAAGAAACTAGTATTTTTTTTTTAAATTGTGGTGGTAAATATGGTTGATGCGGCCATGCTTATGGTCGCAATACCGCTACTGAGACATATGAAACCTCAATATTACCGATATAATTTAAAATATTAATATAAATCTTTAATACCTTTGAATCTGGGCATTTACCCTGCTGTCCTTTGAATGGATAATCAGCTTCTGAAGCAACCCCA
>NC_032017.1:8442750-8443714 GCF_001865875.1 Lupinus angustifolius | reverse complement strand
TTTATAACCCAATCCAATCCTTTCATTATGGATCCACCTTTACAACCCTTGCTTGCAGTGTCACAATCAATAAGCTGTTGTGGGGAGAGAGAAACAAGCTTCTTGGTGTCTATGGCATTTATTCCTTCAATGCCACCAATTGTTGAGAATGCCCAACAACCATCTAATAACATTAACGAATTCTTAGTTAACATCAATTGTATTATATCTCCTACTTAGTAACCCAATAAATTTATATGCATGTATGTGCACTTATGTAATTGAATACAACCATTATTTGCAAGATACATGATTATAAAAAGTGTTTAGATCAAAATTTGCATCAAAATTTATATATACGAGAAATTAATATTACAAAAACAAGAAACTTACAACAACTCTCTTGATTCTTAACATTAGTCACCGCTCCTTTTACCCTCCAATCTAAGGTAAAAACAACAAACTTACGACAACTCTCTTGATTCTTAACATCAGTCATCGCTTGTTTTACCCTCCAATCTAAGGATAGAGGAGGTGTAGGTTGAGGTAATCTATCCAGCTCAATGACATTGTTAGTGGGCATGTCACTATCTGTGGAAGTATCTAGGCAGCTCAAGTAGGTTTCTTTAAACTCGTTTTCACTCCAATCGGCAAACATGTTCAAACCAAGTGTGTAGCTAGAAGGTGAGTTTTTTCTTGCATTAAACTCTATGATATAATTCAAATTGGCTTTGAATATCGCAAACTTTGCCATTTCCTCATTGTCTTTGTAGACTCGTCCATGTTCTTTCTTCCAGTCCTTGAATACTTGGATAATTTCATCATCTGATAGATGTTTGTCCAACTTCATACTATGGACTTGTGTTGATGCGTTGACAGAGAATAACATGAAGAGAGTTATGATTGTAGTGGAGATGGAGAATAGGAGAAAAAACTTGGGATTATAGGAAAACATTTTTACTCTAATGATTTAATTGATGGACTT
>NC_032017.1:8312516-8442650 GCF_001865875.1 Lupinus angustifolius | reverse complement strand
AGTTTGAACAGCTTTAATGATGGTATTAAACTGAGTTTTGACAAGTTGGACAAAGTGCTTGAAAATAGTGAAGGTATCTGATTTTTGTTTGAGCAAATAGATCCAAGTGTATTTGGTTTTAGCATCAACAATGGAGAGGTAATATTTAAACCCTGACTCAGATAAAACAAGGGCAGGGTCCCACAAATCTAGATAAAGAAGATCAAAGGATTTAGAATATACACTAGTGGATTTAGGAGCATGAATTCTATGAGACTTCCTATAACAACAAGCATTGCAGAAATCAAAGACTGTTTTATTAGAACGAGGGAGGTTACATTGAGACATTATTGTGTTTACAATGGTAGAATGAACATGACCTAATCTATAATGCCAAAGAGAATATGCAGAATTGTTGTTGATACTGGAACTAGTTAGGGCAGCAGAGTAGGGCTTGGACTTTGATGTAGAACCAGAAGTGCAGTGAGTGGACTTCTTGGAGAGTAGACTAGGAAAAGCATACAACCCTTCTGTGGTGAGAGACCCTTTAAGGAGAATAGTATTAGAATCCTGAGATTTGACAAAACATTCATTAGGATGAAACTCAAAGAAACAATTATTATCCTTGGCAAATTGAGAAACACTTATCAGGTTTTTGGTAATAGATGGAACAAGAAGTAAATTGTTAAGAGAAAGAGATATATGAGGACTAAAGGGAGAGGGAAAAGAAGTATGGCCTGCATAAGAAATAGAAGCCTTAGTACCATTACCCATATAGAGATGCTCTGGACCAAACTGCTCAGTTGGCTCATGAAGAAATGTTGGATCTGAGGTAATGTGGTTGGTTGCACCAGAATCAGGGAACCAAATGGAATTCTTTGGGTCAGTGCCTCCAGTACTGACATTCATAGCATAAGGGTGTGATCCAGTAAAGGCTTGAGGCTGAGCATGAGAGATATGAGGTCTGGTGCCATAGAGAGAAGATGGAGGTGGTGTAGCAGAGTTGTGATCATAATATGTGTTGTAGTTGAGGTATTGTTGCATAGGTCTGGAGGTGTGATGGGGGTAAAAAGAATCTAGCCTTTGTCCTTTGGATGTCATGGGATGAGCAGGGTTAGGATATGTTTGAGGATAAGAAGAGAAGTTGTTGTTGTTGTGTGAATGTGAGGGAGTATGGAAAACTGGAATCTTGTTGGGCATAGTAACACCAATCTAGGTCATGGCCAGGACGATTGCAGTAGGAACAGAAATAGTGGTTACCAGAACGACCTGTAGTTTTTCCTCCCCTGAATGGTCTTCCCCCTCTTCTTCCAAACCTCCCCCCTCTTGAACCAATAGGATAGTTGTCATATCTGTGGCTAGGAGCAGAAGGATAAGTGTCATACCTAGGTTGAGATGATTTGGGATGAAACTGGCTTGAATTATTCACTGAAGAAGGGGACTGAGTTGGAGAAGGAGCAGAGGCAACATTGGCTGAGAGAGCATCTGAGACAGCCTTGTGTCTATTTTTGATGAGTCTGGATTCAAAGGTTAAAAGAAACTGCACAAGGTCATTTATTGAGGGAGGTTCAATTTGGCTTTCAATTGTTGTAATGACAGATTGGAATTCCTCCCCAAGACCATCTAGAATGCAGTCAACATGCTCAACAATGGAGATAGGAGTGCCTATTGAAGCAAGAGAATCAGTAATAATATTTTGACTTTAGAAAAGTATTCAGAGATAGGGGCAGATCCTTGAGAGATGGTGCGAAGTTGGGCTCTTAGTTGTCTACTTCTAGCCTTGGTATGGGCATTGCAACATGCTTTGAGTTCTTCCCATAATTGGTAAGATGAGGTGCAGCCAAGAACTCTTGGTTGTAATGACTCAGAAATTGAGTTGAGGATCCAGGAAAAAACTGTTTGATCTTGTTCTTCCCAGCTAAGAAAGGTAGGATTTTGAAGATGATGATCTTTGTCAAGATCAGAGAGAAATCTAGGAGGAGGATCAGTGATGAGGACAAATCTGAGAGCCCTGTTTGATTTGAGAGCAGCTACCATGAACTGACTCCAAGTGAGGTAATTCTTCTCACAGAGTTTGATGGTGGGAATGGGTAGAGAAAGAGAAGGAGAAACGGTTTGTAGAGGTGCAGAAGCAGTTGGTGGAGAAGATGAAGGTGCACGATCTGTGGCTGAGGCCATTAGGACGATTGATACCATGTAAAAGAATTAAAAGACAGAAAACATAAAAGAGAGGTAATGAGAGAAACTGAATATTTGTAATTTTATTTCTTGAATCAATATGATCAAGCTATCCCCTTTATATAATCCAGGGGAAGCATTACAAGAGAGAATGAGAATAAGAATGAGAGGTAACGTGAACAACAAGTTAACTCCCCTAACTAACTAACTGTTTCTGGTAACACAGAAACAAAACAACTATCAAATAAAACTGATTTAGTAACAACCATACTGAATCAGTCCATAAACCAAGACTTTAAGTCTTATACTCTAATAAAAGTGTGCATCAGCAAATATATATGCATGCCTTGCATGCTCATTCTTGAGCAAACATATCAAAATTTTAAAAACATTCATAGTAGTTCTAATCCTCAATAGTCAAGGTTTCATCTAAGGAACATAACAGACCTCATGAAGTGCAGGAGCATCATTGGTGCCATCTCCTGTCACAGCAACGACTTCACCTCCTTTACGTAGTGCTTGCACAAGCAAAAGCTTGTCATTAGGAGAAGACCTCCCCATCACCTATATATATTAAGCAAATCACAATTAGAAAAATTATAACTAACTCAGTTTGATGTATCATAGCTGGGGTTATTGACATGAAGAGCATTCCTTTGTATAAGATTACGAATAGATAAATAAATTTTCCTTATTGAATATTTGTAGCTAATGCATATAACAAAAGAAATCCCAATAGAAGAAGCATACCGTTATTTTCTTAGCAATCTGTTCCCTTTCTTTTTCAGGTAGTTCACGGAACCTCTTTCCTTCAATTATATTTGGCTCAATTGCATCTTCAGTTGAAGCCAGAATCCCACACTCCAAAGCTATTGCCTTTGCTGTCTGAAGGTTGTCTCCAGTAACCATGCGTACCTATGAGTTGATAAGTGAACAACGGGTTGGGTTCCCTTGATTACATTTCGAATAATACCCATGCTATAATAACGTTAAAAACAAGTTCAAACACTGTCTTTAACTGGTTTCACGTTAAATTGTGATCTAAATATGAAGACTATACTCATCAAACATAAAAATAATATATAACCTTAACACCAGCTTCAGTGCATACTCTCACAGCCTCTTTGACTCCAGGGCGACAAGGATCCTGAAGATACATATAAGTTTAAGCATTAACGAGACTCTAGGATTAATTTGAAAAAAATGACGACCAAGGAAGCTTCTAGCAATTCAATTCCATATTCAACAATAAAGAATATTCATATAACAAGAAAATCTACTCTTGCATTACCTTTATTCCAACAATAGCAAGCAAAACAAGCTCTTCTTCTGGTAAGGACCAGTGGTCTAACTCCTCCTCATTAGATGGAACTTTTTCTAATTCATATGATCTGTATGCAATGACAACACAACGCAAGCTGCGAGCAGCCATGTCATCAATTGCCTCCCCAAAAAATGCCTGCAAAAGAGTTTCGGGTAAAATACTATCCAATTAACTTGGAGATGCTAAAAAAATATAAATGCTCTTGTTGCCATATTTTTGGAAGAATAATCAGTTGCTATATTACCCGGTACGCACCAGAGTAACATGAAAGAACACTTCAATCACATTGATACAAATTAAGGTATTTGGTGTTAACTTAATCCCGAGTAATTTTCTTAATTCCCGAGAGCTATAAAGAAAAATATTTATCTCCAATTTTCAATTCAATGATTTTTCTTCCCCCCAGCAAACATTTTTCAGGTAAAACATGAATTTTCTAGGACTTGAAACTGCCTATCCTAACCTTCTCTTCTTCAATGGATTGCAAGTCACCATTTGAATCAAGATACTGAGTACATGCATTTAGCACAATCTCTGCAGCTCCTTTCCAATGAATATGCACTCCTGAGTCCACCTGCCAGGAAAATTGCAACCACTACATCTGATTAGCACAGAAAAGATGGTGGAAAACTTATTCAGTAAATGGCTTAGATATCCTATGCACATGAAATGATACCATATTAGCAAAATAAACAACATTGACTTTATAAATTAATTTAGTTCTCAAATGAAAAATTAATTGAAAGAGCAAGAGATGAATACTGATGAATACCTATGTTAAATATTAATTTATGAAATAGAATAAAGAAAGGTAATTACCAGCTTCAGAGCGACACCACCTCGCTTTTTCTCAGAATTGAAGGGGAAGACATGGAGAACTGTCGTATTTGATCTGGTACGATCAAAATTCATACCCAACTGCCATATGCAATCAATAAATGAGCTCAGGTTCAAAATCAACGGATTAAAAGATGGAGGGAGGATGGACAGAAAAAAGGCATGTGTCTGTGGTGGTGGTGGGGGGGGATCGACAAGGGTACCTTGACTGCCCATGAAAGAATTGCCTTCTCTGTAGGAGATCCTGTCACCTCTGTCTCTCCACCATCCTATCAAACCAAATGCAGTCACAGATGTAATGCTTAATGGATATTAGCTCTAATTCGAAAAACAAAAACCACAATAGTTACAATAAAAGAGGACGACAACAGGTAAATAAATAACTTTATATCATACTTTTACACTCACAAGACCAGTACAATCTTATATCAGGTACTCTATTAGTTCATATTAGCCAGTACAAAAGAAACTATCCACAGGCGCACAAGATGGCCATTATCAGATGCCAAATACACGGGTAAGAGCTTCCAAACTCCTATATCTGTGAGTAACTTAATATCAACTATATTGACACCAGGCAATATGCCAGAGGAACACACATAAGACACAGCCACAGGAGACATACTTGGAGGTTGCAACTGAAAATTCATTTTAATGGTTGTTTCTCAATCAAATTTTACCCATTAAAACACTGATAAATGTAAAGAATATTTTCCTCAAGATTAGATAGAGAAACTAATTTATCAGCTAAGAAATTACAATCAACCATTCGTTGGCCAGCTGGTTGTGCATTTTTATTAATCCATTCTATACATATTTTGTTACAACCAGTTGTCAGAAGAAATCTCTAATTAAGCTGAATACTGTCCCACAAATATAAGGAGTTAGATGGAGGCTTATGAATGATTTTATATCGCTCACAACTCTCCTTCACAAGAGTCTTTTGGGCTTGAAGCATGGAAAATGCACTGACCCACTCTACCTTGTGCTGATACCATACATCCATGCAGAAGGACAAACTCTCCTAAAAGTTTAAGATGAACACTCTTTGGAAATGTTGCATTTGACAAAGAACAGAACCATTTTACTCTACTATGAAATTCAACTTAGTAATGAAAAATAGGGGTAGCAAGGGTCAACCCCTCGACCATTTGGTCAGTCATAGAGCAACTCTCCTCAAAGCTTAGGCTGTTAAGTGGAGTCTCATGAATGGTTTTATATCTCTTACACATACAAACAAAAACTTCAACTAAATAAGAGTTACAGATGTTTAAATTACATATAGAGGCAAACCTTGGGTACAAAAACATTTCCAGTTGAATTCTGCGCAATGCCCTCATTTATCAGAGATAAAACTTCTGGATGCAACTTTGATGAGTCATCCACTGGGTTTAACTTCTTCCTCCCAGCATATGCCTCGACTACCGTCATCTATAATGCCATTAAATCAATTAAAATCAGATCTTCATAATTTAAGGATTTTAATTAAAATGAATAAAATAAAGACACCTGGGAGTCAGGCAAAATGAAACAGCTTATTTATAAATTATAAAACGTATTAGGTAGACTATGCCTATTACTAAATATAGACATGTAAAGTTGGGAACACAAAGGGTCTATCAAACACAGGGCATTCATTGAAAGACTTATACTCCATTTCTGTAAATTATAGCTATATGTCCTTTTATCCTTTTAGAGTACCCAGGCCTTCGACTATGGAACTCACCTGATTTAAGGTCAAAGTTCCTGTCTTATCACTGCAAATCGTTGTAGCAGAGCCCATAGTTTCGCAGGCTGACAGTCTTCGTACCTACACATCTATGGTTGTTAGAAAAGATATTTCAAAACTAAAAATACATAAAAGATTTGCAAGCCTAAGACGTGGAGGTGACTGTTGGAGAATCTATCTACTTACCAAAGCTTTGTCTGCCATCATTTTCCGCATTGAGTATGCCAGGCTACCATGAAAGCAACAAAGGAAGAAAATTACACAGCTTAGAAGGGGAAAAAACAATATCTAGGACCTAGTTTTGGCACATGTACGTTGTAAATGAAATAACAAGGCAACTAGGACATACGTTAAGGTAACAGCCAAAGGTAAACCTTCAGGCACTGCAACAACCACAATTGTGACCTGCATGGCTCTATATTTGGTTAAAAATATTAAGAAATAGAAGGGGGAAATGCATAAAACCGTTCATAACTCGCACTTACAGCCATGGTAAAAATTTTGATCACCCCATCTACTGCATCACTAATACTAGTCTTTCCAGCAGTGAATTGTATATTTCCATCTAAGTCTTTCGTATTGCCAGAAAAGAATCTATAATTACAAAGTCATAACATAGCAAGTCAAAGATTGTGCTTATTGAGTCATAACGTACAAAAAGAAAAAATTAAGATTACCTGCCCAAGAGGACTGCAAGCACTAAAACAGCAACACTAAGACCAACTACACCAATAAAAGTTGCTACTCCATTCAAACGTACCTATTAGTTGCACCAAAATAAGTTTAGTTTTAACATGTAAATTTTGTTAAGGTACTACTAAATACTAAAACAACAACTTTCTTTTTGTTTTTTATGGAGCATGGGAAACCTGTAATGGAGTCTCTTCTCCAGTATCCTCTGAGATACTTGCCATCAACAATCCCCACTCAGTATTTATACCAACGCTGGTTACCTACAGATGGCAGTATAAAATGTTACTCATGGTGGTGACATTCTAGAAATCTGTTTCATGTGCTTAAAAATAGGAGGGAGTTTCTACACACTTTTGCAGAGTAGAATACAGATTTAATGACCATAAACAACAAAATGATAATAAAACTTCAATATTGAAATAACCAACAATAGAACACAATCAGCCATCTCATTTGGTATAAATCAAAACAAACAGTAGCCACTGTTCATCAAACAACAAGCAAACTAGCATAATAAGGATATAATATCATATTATACCAGCATAACGCCAACTCCATCTGCTACTTTGCAACCAGACATCAGAAAGGGTGATTTGTGATCCTTGTGAACCTGCAGAACACTATTGGCTTAAAAGTCATAAGAATTAACAGCTAATAATTTGGTCAATAGAAGATATAGAAACCTACAATCTTGCTTTCACCAGTCATACTGGATTCGTCAATAGCAAGTGAATGACAGGTGATTAACACTCCATCAGCAGGAACCTAAGTATACCACAGAGTGATGATTAATGTAGAAAGAAAACAATTAAGTTCCAAATAAAGTCAAATGGAAACTCACCTGATCTCCTATTTTAAGGGGTATAACATCACCAACAACAATATCAAATATCGATATTTTAATTGTTCTGCCACCTCTAATGACCTGTAACAAGTTCAATAGCATATGATCTTAGTTTACATTCCCAATGATAAGTTTATGTTCTAAAAATATGTTACACACCTCCAATTGTATATTTTGTTTTTCTGCATTCAAATTCTTAAACTGCAGAGATTGCCGATAATCACTGACAGCTGACAAACAAAAAGGAGAAAGTAACAGCATAAAGTCAGTCTAAGAAACAA
Organism: Lupinus angustifolius; assembly: GCF_001865875.1. NCBI lineage: Eukaryota > Viridiplantae > Streptophyta > Magnoliopsida > Fabales > Fabaceae > Lupinus > Lupinus angustifolius. The sequence goes on along the minus strand of NC_032017.1, from coordinate 8,434,785 downwards.
AATGACACTGTTAGTATTAGAGATGTCCAAATGTACTCACCTAAAGCCTACCTGGTTGGATTACTATGTGTTGGATTAATTTAGATTAATTCTTGAAAATTTCTTTCCAGCTATAGTACAGCTAGCATGTATGTAAGATCTGACCATTTGTTGTACGGTCCAAATTACTTAACATTTTACCTTCCCGATTCTATAAAATATGCACTGGAAAATCATGGAAGGACATGAATGAAGTATTGAATTTCCTTATTCTCTGCAATTTTAAATTCCTATCTCTAACTAATTTTGCTATTTTACTACTGCCTAACAGGTCACTAATAAACAAAATAAAATTGTATCAAAATCTCAATATGGCCTTCTCTTTTTCGTTGTAAAACAATATGGCCCACTTATACATGTCTGCAAATATTTTGATAGTATTGAACACATTATTTGTTTATGCAATACCTGTAACTACAATGACAAGAATAACTGCAAAAGCAATACTTCCCCCATCATACCATCCTTCTTCCAAACCCTAGCAATGACAAATGAAGAAAATGATAAACCTTTGAGAATGACAGTTATTTCAACAGAAAGAAAGAAACCATATATTCCAACAGCAAGAATAATTAAAAGATCCAGAACCAAGCACCATTCAAAAAGCAGACATATAAAGAGAAAAGAGCATTCCTAAAATAAAACACAAAGTAAACATGCCAAATTTCATAATTCCAAAAGGGAAAATAATCAGAGCTAAAATCTACCGTCAATGGAATGTGATGAATTACTCAATTCATTGTATCATTTAAGCATTGATAACAAACTTTAATTATGCAAGCCAACGATATTCCCAAAACATATATTTCGAGAACACCATGAAGGACAAACTAGCATAAATTTTTTTCCTATATTAACTAAGGGTATTGCTTCATCTGAACTAATACCTTTCGGGAAGCGTGGCTACCCCTCCCAAAGATTGAACCTTACCCTTGGCCTTATGATACTTGGGATCCAATGAGTCATTACACCATGGACCAACGACTTGTCAGTAACTAGCATCACATTTTGTTGCTATTATTTGATGATTTGATAATCCAACTGTTGCATCACATCCAACAACAAAGATTGTGAAGAAACAGTTTCTTTATGTGAAGGATGTTTGGAATAGTTCAAAATCCCATGATCAAAGTGCAACAACTACTCTTTCACAAGAAGTTTCAATTTCTATAGATCTGTACAATTTGTTGCCTCATAATTGCATTTTATGAGTAATGAGTAATGAGTAATTTGTAATTCACATACATCATTTTTAGTTTCTTACTGCACACTATTTCTCGCTGTTCTTGATTTTATATATGATTTCCCATATGAAAGAAATCCTACTGAACTAGGGATCCATTTACAATGCTCATTTTACTATTGTGATTGATGAAGATTAGCAAATATGAGTGCTAACCATACCTCTGTTTTTATTCCAAGTACCAGTGATACTACAGCTGCTATAATCAATATTATAAGAGTCAGATCTTGCCAGGCTTCCCATAGAAACCTCTGTAAAATAATAACAAATTATTAAGGCCAGTATTGCAAATAATTCATCAACTGTAATTGGAAAAATGATGAATAATTATCAATATACCCAGAAACTTCTCCCTTTTTTCCGAGGATATGTATTAGTTCCAAATGCATTTTTCCTTTTTGATAGATCAGCTTCATCTCCACTGATTCCTTTCTCCGGATTTGACTTTAGTAAATTAGATAAGCCTTTAACCTGAACAAGATATCACTAGATTAATCACCAAAGCAAACTTCGACATCAGTGTGAGCAACCAAAGGATTTGTAGACTTGCCCCTCCATATTGTTGTAAAGCAGAAACATTCTGATCCTTAGACATTGAAGTAAGTTGCTCAAGCCCAACTGCATAGTCACCATCAGCTTGAGGTAGGGGTGTCACTGCTGTATTTATTACTGGATGATTTGAAACATAAAATGAAAATTTGTTATAAGTAACTCAAAATGCCGATAGTATTTTAGAACGCATAAGCTTTAACAACATGCAGTTATGTGAATTTAGTGCCATAACAGTAAGCAGAAAAGCTAAATCTGTCCTTGGAAAAAAAGACAAATTAACTGAAAGCTACAAACAAGATTTCTGCAACTGAATACAGATCGACTTATATATATACCGAATGCCAAGTAAGACAAAATACTAAAAATAAATTCACATTACAAAAGTTCTTTTATATGGGTGCATGACTTTCATCAGTGAATATTTCTAAATTGCATATCCACTTGAGGTACCTTAAAACTAAATGAAAAACTTCAATGCCAAACTGGTATTTTTGGATTTTAATCCATAGTTAAGGACTTGGGTTCATTTTCTGTAAACCTCCAGTATATTATTTACACTACAAACTTATCATTGCCACTGCTAAGTTCTTGGTAGACAAGAAACTATGAAAGATGAATGAAAAATGGAAGCTGTACTTTATAAGAAAGGAAGTATACCTAGTTCCCGTTCACCGGCCAATCTGAAAAGCAATGCTGCCTAATAGAGAAATTAACCATCAGTTGGAAAAGTAAAAGATTGCTAGAAATAGAAACAAATGGGCAAAATGGTGTGCCATTCCGAAACATTACTCTGACGACTTGTGCATGGGCTCTAATCAATCTAATCTTTTTGTCTTTCTCCTCTTCCTTTTTCAAGTCCAGTGTATATCTAAAACGCCTGGACGCATTGAGCACCAGTGCTGCTTGCTGCACATGAGTGAAACTTGAGTTAAGATGCATTGCAAAACCATACTACTACTACTACTACTACTACTACTTCTATACTAATGTTTCCTAGCCAAAATCGCAGCAACTTAATACAATCCAGTGATTAATGTAATGCTAAAACTGGTAGTGAATTAGTCAATTAAATCAAGGTTGATTATACATTTAGCTGTTGTTCTACTTGCCTTGTATAACCATTCTCTAGTTATGAATTTAGTGACCATACTATTGTGAACTAAGTTTCTCACATCATCTGTCTCATTCTCTTACCTAATGGCTATTCCTCTCATTGCCAATTGGTTTTGATATTAATCATTGACATGATTTTATAATGTCAAGTGTATTAATAATAAGAGAATAAAGTGTGTACTCATAAGTTATCTCCTTCTGCTACTAAGGATTTAATGTTATAAAAAACTATTTCAAATAACTAAAACAAACAAATGTCATGTGGTGATGATTTTAGTGGTCGGGTGAGATAACTTATGTAATAGTACATGGAGATATTATCTAATAATAATCTAATAATAATGATAATGCAGAATGAATAGGAAAGTGAAAAGAAAGGTTACTCTCCAACGGCGAAGAGTGTCGATAGGAGCATTCTTAGTTTGAGTAATATCAAAAGGATCATTAGGATCCACAACTTCATCATCATCATCGCTATCTTGGTTATGTTGATCTTGACGGTGGTTGTTGTCGTCGGTGTGAGAGGGCCTGCCGGAGTTGATAGTTACGGTGAATTCATCGACGGCGTTAACATCAACATCGGTGGTTGGAATAGTCATTATGATTATGATTATTCACAACGCAGGCACAATGCAACACCGCATTCTAACAAACACACAAACACTGCTTATTCAAAATACAGAGAGAGAAATGAGAAATTCAAAATGAGAGAAAGAAAGAATGAACGGTAATGCTACAGTGGCGCTGTATTATTATTCCCTTATTAACTATTTCATATCATGCTACCCACTAACTACATACAACTATAACATTCTTATTTATATATGCATGCAACAACAATAAGCCTCTTTCTTAATTGAGTGAGTATTAGCTCTGAATGTATTAAACTCCGTTAAATTTGATTAACTAGTCGGTTCACTTAAAAATAATAAAAATGGAACACTGCTATAATATTAAAAATGGAACACTGCTATAATATTTTGTTGTACTATGATCCAAAAATGAGAAAGATGAAAATGTATTATTTCAATATAATTATACATAATTATTAATTATATAAAATTTTACATTTATAAATAAAAATATTAATTATGTATGAAATTACTCAATCAGACCGGATGATTTAACCGTTTAAAGTCGTTAAACCTAATATGGACCTCTACCAATTTCAGTACGGCTTGGGTTTCACAATATTGATTACAATTTTACTCTCTCACCAATACCTTTTAATATATATTTTTTTATATCATCGCCATACAAAATATTAACTCTTAATTTAATTTTTTGTCATTTGCATGTTTAATTATCTTATATATAGTGTCCTATCCCCAATTTTGACAGGGTCCATGCCCAAGTGTTGTTATTTGTGTAAGAGTAAGTGTTTGACATGTATAAACTATTATTATAAAGGGAATAAGTAATTGATCATGCCTATTAATAAGTATAACTATAATTACTAGCATTTTTATAGGCATTGTGGTCTTTACATATTAATTATTTAATATTTTGTATTTAAATTATAAATCATATGATGTAAGTCAGTAAAATTGGGAAAAATTAAGTTGCAATTAATAATTAAGAATGTAAATAGTGGTTGTCATGTTTAGAGAAAAGATGGAATGGCACCCATGTTAACTTGTTAAGAATATGGATAATGACAACTTCAGGTGTGAGGTCAAAATGATTCATTGTTTATGTTTTCCAACCACTAGTGTTCAAATCTTGATTTTGGAACCAGACACTAATTGTTGGACCAAAAAATACATATTTGAGCCACTTGGTTCTTGGCCATTTGTTGTCTACAACTTTTGGTAGGATGGTCCTGAATTGCTTCCATCCTTCCTATCAGTACATATCTTCTATCCCAAATGATTATATTCACATGTCCCAGACTAATCAGCTTCATCTAAATAATATAAAAATGTTCATTTGTATTTTTATAATTTTTAATTCAGTAGTAATTTCTCATTGAACCGAGACAAGAAAGTAAGACAAGTGATCTATGTCCCCTTCCGGTACCCAGAATCAAATGATAACAACAATGGCCTTTTTACTTTGCCTCATATAAGTTTCATGGTCAAATAGTGGGCCAATTTCAACAAGTTACCATAAATTCTATCATGGCAAAGATTCTTGTTCATAAATCACAACTATATGGAAAGTATAGCCCCCTTCACTTTTTTCAACCATTTTAGGAATAACATGATCTATAATAAATCAAATAATATATTTTCATAACATTATGTAAGTTCATCAACAATAAATATACAATTGTAAGTGGTCTAATGAGGCCACATTCATTATGTAAGTTGTAATTGGAAAGATTGCTTTGTTGGTTAATTGCTTTGGTTACTTGTAGAAGCTAGAATGTGATGCCTTTTTTCTTATAATCTTAATGAACGGTTTCCTAGTTTCAAGACTAAGCATAGCTACAAACAAATAAATAAAAAAGAGGGAGCCATATAGGCTAGACTCCAACTTTGCGGGTATGCGAAAGTAGATGTATGCAACCTTAACACGTAAGCGAAAATGTCATTTCTAGGATTTGAACAGGCAGCAACCTTACCATTACGAGTTTGCGACAAGGTTCAACATCACACACAAATGAATAAAAATACATAAATAAGATATTGTCAGGACCTGTCTTCTATTGAATGCTAAGATAATATATGCCTTAGCTCATATGTAAGTAATGTTCTGAAAATTTGTTTCCAGAAGAAAAAAAAATTGAAGGACAACCTATTCCCCATAAATTTCAAAAACTTCATTCATCAACAGAAGGGAAAGTCACCCTTGAATCAAACCCATCATTGTGTAAGAACTACTGAACTAGAAGATCTATTTCCTATATTATTCATTACATACCATCTGAAGCAGAATGAACCTCTCCATACTCCGCGATTCCCGACAAGGGAATGCTGATATCACACAAGCTGACTACTCTTCTTGAATGTTGATAAAGAGGGTTCAGCCAGCAATGGTAGAGAAGAATGGAGATCTAATCCGACCGACCTCCCTTCCGGCCACCTAATCTAGATAAGGGTTTGTGCTTCTCATTTGAGTTCTGAACATGTCCCATTTCATTCCTTGGCACTATCCTCAAAGGGTGAGCTTCAGTGTTGAATACCCATTGATCTAATGGGATGACTGAAGAAGGTGAAAAGAGAAGATAAAGATACTTCAGAGTCTCTGCAAGGAAGAAGCTTTGCATCATGTTGTCTTTGACACCAGTATTAACCTGAGAACAAGTAGTGTTACCATGTCAGTATGCAAAATAACTGCATAAGGATATTAAGTCTGCCAGAAAAAACCTACGGAAACATTTTCCGTGTGTTTTCAGCAAGAACTCCGAATCATTCTCTTGAAGCGCAGCTCATCCTCTTTATCATAAATGATCTGCTTGCCCCGAAATGACCCGGCCCACATGGAGGGGAGGAGAGAAAATATTCTTCCCTCATTTGGTTCAGAATTTTGGAGGGGATGGAAGGACAAATAGCATTTAATTTCTCTCCTCTTGTCTGATTGAGAGGGAATTGTTAAAAAAAAGGCAGCAACCTTAGCATTGCGCCAAGGTTCGCTCTATGAAGAGGAGGTACTTAAACAAAACAATATTAATTCAAACACAAGCGCATTATTAAATGTGAAATTGAGGTGTGCTTACATCCTTCAGTCCAACATAGCCTGATTCTACGCGGGAGTTCTTCTCAAAAGCTTGAAATATATTCCATCCCCATTCTTGGTATGTCTTGTTGCCGGTTAGACGCCAGAGGTAAAAGAGCGATTCAACCGTCTCAGGCCTCAGTATGTTCCATGATGTACCCACACTCATGTCCTATAAAATTCAAAAATAAATTTCAGATGATCCCATTTTCAAATTGCACATTACAAATGAAGTAATAACTAACCTGGCCAGAATGAAAGAAATAGTTTTCTCCAGCCAATTTTGTTGGAGTAGATTGATAGAAGTTATAGCATGTCCAAGCAAGCTGCAAAATAGCTTATTGAATAAGTATGTAATTAAGTTGTTAACCCAATCGAATCCTAAATTGTTCGGAAAACAGAAAATTTTGAGAAAAACAGAAAAATTTCCCAAAAAGCTGCACCTCACTTTTAGCCTATAATTACCCAATGATCGGCCTACAAACGTGTCATTTTAGTCCATGCGTTTAGTGAGAGTATCATTTTAATACGGGTGGACGAGGTGCTAATACCTTCCCCGATCTATAATCGGCTCTCGAGCTCATAACTCTAATTCGATGACCATATTTTCTAAATTGGGCGTAAAAGAACTTTCTATGTTTTGACGGCAAAAAACATAGTGGCGAGCGACTCCAAATTATTTGGTAGAGGACAGAATTTCATTCGACCTCGTAACAGACGATCAGTCCATAATCGAGTCGCGACACATTATGGTTGATCAAATAGCTATTAAAATATACCTCTTCGGCAAGTGAGAGAAACTTCTGCGACTCGTCAGGACCATAACCAGATGATCCCAAAGCAATCATCCCTGGAGCAAAGCATGCAAGTTCATCCATCTGCAGGTATTCAGGTGAATGAAAAATGAACTTAACACCGAAAATATCATATGGTAAAATACTAAATGTGACAATACCAGTGTTGTAATACAATATCATACTTTGTCTGAGAGAGATCCTCCATTCTTCTCACATATATAAGCAAAAGATGAAGGTGTTGTTCTCCTAATCAAGGTTAACAGACCTTTCATTGATTTCTCCCACATATCTCTGTTTTCAGGATTTCAAAAATAGGCAATAAGAAAAAATCAGTAACAGAACTCTTCAGATTTCTAATTCATTAGCTTCTTATACTAACTTAATTTGAAAAGGAAAAAAAGAACCATTCACCACCAAAAATTGAAGACAAGCATACATAAAGTTTCTTTCATTTATCCAGGGAACTGAAATCTCAACTATATCCTTTGACAATTAATAATTCCACCAATAAAGCAAAAAAATGTGATAAAATAGGTGCATTGTTCTCACCTATAATTTTTGACAGCTGAAGTCTTATTCCCCTGTATCCATACTTTGAGCAAGTATTCATAAAAACTGCAATGAGCTTGTGTCAAACACAACCGAACATGATAGGAGAGAATTTCACTGCATGTATATATCATGTAAAAGAAAGCCATCAAAATGTGCTAATACCTGTCACCCATGGCACCAAAGGTAATGGGGGAGTAGCTTGTTGTTCCACTTTTAGGATTAATGTAGATAGGAAGTAGTCCATCTTCGGGAAATGTTTTATTAAGCTGCGCTATCACATTCTCCACCTGGAACAGCATGGTGCAAAACCAGTCAGTGCATTGCAAGAAAAATACGTGGCACAGCCCACAAGTAACAAACAACATGGTATAAGCTGTTAGCGAATGCCCTTAAGCATGTGATTAAATAAACGGTGAGACTATAAGCATGTTGCTAGTGGCAAAATTACAAACAAACTGGCATCAATTAAACATGTTTTAACACATACAGGGAGAAAAAATGTAAACAATGCTATGATACTCTCCCCCTAACAATGGCACCCTATTATTCAGTTAAAAAATTGAACATATAGAATAAGAGTTAAAAACCTTCTGCTGATATTTTGGGTCTCCAGTTCTTTGAGATAGAGCGATGAACTCTACTTGTTCAGTGCCAGAATCTGCGAGAATACTGTTACCCTTGGAAAAAATGGAAAGAGAAAAATTAGAGACACCAATAAAATAGCTCTAGTGATTGACTGATACAGGCACAACCAGGAGTCCAAAAACAAATGCACAAATGAAAATCAAATAATAAAAAAAACGAATAGAGCTAACAGAAAATCTCTTGATCTAAAATCAAGTTTGTCTTTGCAATTTGAACCTGCCAAAATTTATATCTCTAATACAAACATACCAAGACGAAATACTAACCTTTTTCTGATGAAAAGAAAATAGTAAATTTCATAACTCAATGTTTGGCAAAAAAGGTCCTACAATTGTGTGCCTTTTCTTCTAGTTAAACTTGTGTTTCTTGAAAAAGGTAATTAAACTTATGTTCCTTGAAAAAGGTAACTAAACTTATGTTCCTTCAAAAAGACCTCACAATAAATTTTGCTCGAAAACCAATTTGAAGCTTCATAAATGACTTATAACCTATAACGTCAGTCTCTATGGTTAATAAAAATATAAGTAATCACAGGCAATCTCCAAATTAAACGTAGTTAATATCAACGACTACAGCCCATGAAAGCAATATCCAAATCCCCAAGTGTTGAGTGAGACTGAAATGCATACAAATAAAATATATAACTTACTCCAGTCCAACCAGGATTATGTGCACGTCCATGTGCCAAGTTGATGATATTATAAGGAATTCCTGTAGGTGTATCCCATGCAGGGAGCAATCTGTCTGCAATGTCTCTAGCCTTTTCGAGGAAAACTTTGTCCCCGGAAAGATCATATGCACTGAGAAGGCCACCTACTACTCTGGATTTGGTAGGAATAGGACAACAAAAAGAAAGAAAAAAACATAACATATTTTAGTTGTCGAGCACAAATAATTTGTTACATGGGAAATGTAATTTAACTGCAAAGTAAACCTTATAAAGCAACCTTATGGTTGTCTCGAAAACACTTGCTTCATAATCCTTGTTAAAATCCAAAGACGTTGCGACCCACCTGTCAGAATAATATCTTAATATGACAATAAAATCAATGAAGCATAATTTGAAGTACCACAATTGAATATTAAGCAGATGATTATAGCAAGTAGTTGAAACAAATTCAATCAACTTTCACATATAAATGTAAAAAAAAATAAACAATGATGAAGAGGTAAAAAAAGGAGACTTAAATATGTATAAGAAATCAAAAACAAAATCAGCATAAATTTTGCATCTTCAAGAGCATTTAATTTAATAGAGAGAATAAATAATCGATGTCACCGCCATTGATTCCAAACAAAATATAGCAATGTGATGATAGCAAAAAATAAATAATGGTAACATGTTCATGTATAGGGTCAAACGTTACACTCACTCTTTTGCCTTATCAAACTGTTCATGGAGCCCCATAATGTATAGTGTATCAAGAGAATCTATTAAAGTTGCTCCAAGACCTCCAAAGCTATTGACACCGCTCTTTGACTGTGGCTAGTAGAACCAAGAAAATAACCATCACTCATGGAAAATATAAATATAATGTAAAGAACAAAAAAAATATTTATTTCTACCCAAAAACAAACTGACATTTATCATGCATTTAAGAGCAGACACTTACTACTACAAGAAAATATTTGTGATCTCATATTGCACCATAACCACGTTACTCTATTAAATCAAATATGCAATGAAGGCTAAAGAAAGGAAGATCGAAATGGTATCGGGACAAGTCTAAAAGTGTGTCATTCACTCACTGACTAATGGCTTCAAGACATAAGCTTTTTTTTATATCTGTTTAGGAGCAAAAATATGAGTGAATTGAATCCTGATCTAGCAATAGCTCGAGAAGATTTACTTCAAAGGAAATAAGCTGAACTTATAGGGTTATAACAGAATAAGAAGCCCCAAGGGAAAACACATCTTAAAACTATCGTCAAATAAAAAATAATAGGTTGATTGTTTAGAATAGAGATTCATCATACCTGAAGTTCATCTTGGCCCCATGCATACTTCTCGTAAGATCCCCAAGCATGAAGCATTGCTTCTTTTACTTTTTCTCTTCTCTGGGTGTCAATGGGGTCATCTGGGGCATCTTTACTGGACTCGGTTATCTTTCCCTCCAAGCCAGTCTTCCCAACAGTACCACCTTGGGCACTATTTACATCCAACTGAAACAAGTCCAACTTCTTAGACCCCAAAAAGTAGATTAACAAATTTTCTTTTTAAAGTTTCGTAACAAATAGTACATTAATCGAGTAAGAAGCCTGCACCAGTGCACCGTAAAACAACCACTAGGAGATGAGTCGCGAACTAACAGCAAGAGGGGGAGGTTTTAGCTTAATGTGAGATTGAACGGGGAATGAAATTTTCACATCAGATGAACACTAGAAGACTAGAGAAGTTGTAAGTCCTAATCATAATTTTCAATAACAAAACAGTTATCAAATATCTCTCTCTTCATCTTCTCCACTTTACAATGTCAATCATTTTGAAGCAGAGTTCATGAACTCATGCAGACAATGCCAAATGTTAATGTATTATGACCATTTCAATATTTCACTGTGTTTGTTGTTTAAATGTTTACAAAATAGAATGAAATGTTTTGAGGGAACCAATGACTGGAGTAAATATAGCAAAAGAAACATCATATACACCGATTGTTTCTTACCAAATTATGCAAATCAGTCAATTCTTTCCGTAACTCGGCAACTTCAATCTGTATTTCACAGAAAAATTATATAACAATGATGAAAATAAGTTACTCAAATGCTAAAAATATTCGAAAAATAGCTTATTTCCATAAGCTTATTGAAATAATAAAAAATATAGCTTACAGGAGGTCATAACAATTTTCATAGTTGTTTTCATAAGTCCTAACAAACTGTCTATGAGCTCTTCCAAAATTCCATAGTAACGGAACATGCTCTATGACCACAAAAGTAATCACGATCTGTTAGGAACCCGGGAAAAGAAAACTGAGAAATGAACATTTTTATTGAATGGCCGAGAATAGGAGAAAGAATCCTCCTCCGAGGGATGCCCCTTTCGCAGCCAAGCAGGAGCTCAGGTTACAAAAGATTACAAAATACTGAATGCATTTTGTCTCATATCCCTCTTTAATTATATCCTTCTAAGTAACTAAGTAATCCCCTTAACTAACTAACTTTCTAACTATCCTTCTATCTTGACACAATCTGAAAATGCAACACTGAATTTCCAAGTATCGGCAAAACCATCCATAATTCCATATCTTAAAAAGGGACAACAAAAAATCAGATCCATAAACAAAATCACACACGCAATAGTAGTAGAATAAGATTGAAATGGATCATACAAAATCTAATAAAAATCGAAGTGAAACAATTGGATTTATGATAGCTTAAGGTGGCGTTTGGAAGATCTTATAGAGAGCTTACTGGATTCATGAGAACAACAAAGCTTATGAAAATAGCTTAACATGATTTTAGCTCAGCCAAACAAACTTGAGAAAATAAGTTCTTTTTAGCTTATTTCAAAATAGCTTATTGAATAAACACATGATTAAGATGTTAATCCAAACACATCCTTAGTGCTGGCATAATCATCCACATTATAATTCCATATATAAAAAGGGCATAAACACTAAATCAGATCCATAAACAAAATCATATGCAATATTACAAAAACTTACTCATAGAGCACACAAAATCTTAAAACACAATTGAAGGGTTAGTAATTAGTACCTGGTGCTCTCTGAGTAGAGTTTGACGATCCCAAACAAAGAAAGAAAGAAAAACAAAACCAATAAAAAGCAAAGCTAAACGCTTTGGTCTCTTAAGATAATAAGAAGGGTTTAAACACCTCCATTTACTACTAGTTATAGCTGATCTATTCCCTCTAGCCATTTTTCAACAATACCCACAAACCAAAGATCCAAACTTTGGATTTGGTTTAGAGAATAAGAAAGAGGGTAGTTGTTAGTTAACGTAAAATTGCAAAAAAAAAAACCCCTTTTTCCTTGAAATCTGCGTTTTTTATTATAAAAAGAAGAATGAGGAATTGGATTGGTGAAGGAATGAATAAGAAAAGAAATGAAGTGGATGGTGTCAAAATATTTAGGCACAAAATGATTAACCAATGAAATTTAATTCAAAGAGAAAGGGAATAGTGAAAATGAGGAGACTTGTTCTTCAATATGGTGAGTGATGGGTCCCACTAAACTCAACTATAGTCAATTTCAATTTCTCATCATAAAAAATGGGTATAAAAATAAAAGTGGAATAAATGAAGAAGCAAAGAGAAAACGAAAACACATGCAAATAAAGAAATTTCATGCAAAATTGTGATATTTTGAGAAAATGAGATGAACCAAAAAAAAATTTAAATTTATACAGATATAATACGTTATACATTATACTGATTTATAAATATCTATTTTGTTTTGTAGTGTTTATATTAAATCGGAAAGTACAATTATGATTGTAATATTATAGTTTTATAACTATCCATATCTGAATCATAATCACATCAATTATATTTTCTCACAATTTTCAATAAAAAAGTAATGTAGCCTTAATAACAACTATGAGAATGATTTAAAACTCAGTCAATATTTGAAGATGTTGAATAAAGTGTTTAGGATGTCTAATTTTTGTTGGACCCGATTTTCAGTTGAATATTAGTTATGTTAATTAGGAAGAGGTTTTACTCGACTTCGACGTCATATTTTTGTAATTAAACGTAGAAAACTTTATTTGAAACCTAATTGGATAATATAGTATTTGAACAATATTTTTTAGTTTGTGAGTTGATTACAGATCGAAAAATGTATTAATACATCGTCCTCCCATATTAAAATTGTATCATCCCTAAGTGTATGAGTATTTATACATTTTTATTTATTAAAAACAAAATAATATTTTTTTATTTATCAATGGTGATAATAGTTTTTTTCGATATATATTCTTCATTATGAGGAAAAGATTATGTTGATCTTGAGTCTCTGAAATAATACTTACCAAATGTACTAGGCCATAACTGTATAAAGAAAAGAAGTCAAGTTATATAGTAGGTTCAATGAGATGATCATTTATAGAAGAAAATGGTGAGTATATCAACATGAAATTATTGTAGACATAAAACTTACTTGTATGAGAATTAAAGTGGAAGCTATGGTTTAATATATTTTTATTTCAACCCCATTTTCTATTGCATTTTAGTCCATTTCTTCAATTCTCGTGCAACTCCTATACATTTCATCTGCAGTTTCTATGCAATTCATGTACAATTCTCAACATAACTTATATGATTTTTCAAGTATTGATTCTAAATCCCCTCTTTTGCAATCAGTTTTGATATAGCACTTGCTGCTCTAGCTAATTGTCCACCCTTTCAAAGTGTGATTTCTATGTTATGTATGATCATAATGGTGAGTGAATTAGTGGAATTTGAAGAGGATATTGTAGGCATTGCTTTGAATTTGGAATCAAATAATGTTAGTGTTGTATTAATGGGTGATGGTTTGATGATACAAGAGAGAAGTTCAGTAAAAGCAACAAGAAGAGTTACTCATATACCATTAAGTGAGACTTATTTGGGTCGTGTTATAAATGTTTTGGCTAAACCTATTGCGTAACTATTTTTTAATATATTTATCAAATATTGATCCATATTCTTAACAATAGTGATTTTCAATCTTTTCAGTATATATTATTTATTAGGTGGAAAAGAACATGTCGATTTTGAGTCTCTTGAATGATATTTATCAAATGTACTCGACCATAACCCATATAAAGAAAAGAAGTTAGATATTGACCGAACTTTGAAATTCTTATTGGTAAAGACTACGTGAGACCACATCACATACCAATGTTTAATATTTTTAATTTGTGAATATATTTTCCTACAACTCCCTACAAATCATAATATTAATGAGAAAATATGACATATGTCACAAAGTAATATTTTGTTTATTAATGAATGGCTACAAGTGACATATATCATTTTTTCTCGTGGGTAACAGTATTTTAGTGGTATTTATGCAGTGTAAATATTTATGCACATTCAGTATAAATAATAGCACACAATGATTAAAAATAAATGATAAACAATACAATTACAATGTAAAAACTATTATACTTGGTGCATACATATTTATTTTTTTGTTTGAGGTAAGCTTCTCTCCAAATCATTTAAAATTTCACAACTCTCACCTCATTTGCTACATGATAAATCTCACATTCATGGAACAATGATATCATGTCTTAAAAAGTTTATGTCTTCATGTCTCAAGCCAATCACATCCTATTAAATAATATAAAAAATTATTTTTTATTTTTGTGATTTCTCTTTCTCATTAGATATCACTTTTTAATTGATCTAGTATATAAATAAGATATAAAAAATGAGACAAGTAATCTCCATTCTCGTTAAAGTTGCCAAATCTTACTTCATTATTTCTTTTCTAATCTTACTTCATTATTTCTTTTGCTGTCCCAACCCACACCTTTAAATCCATGGGAGCAAACAAGCTCACACAATTTCATCCCAATATGTAAATTGTTTCAATGTTTACCAATTTCCTTTGTGAATTTTAGGGAATAAAGAAGATTGGTGGTGCAACAGTTAATAACCAAATTAGTGTGACAAAAAAGTTATGAGTCATTAAACTTAATAGATATAAAAATGTTGGTTGTTTGTGAAGTTTACTTGATGAACATTTTTTGAATTTCTAGTTAGAATTGTTTGAGTTAAGTAAAATAAAAAAATGAGATAGCAATCCTAGGATTCATATAAGGCAATGTGGCGCCCTGATTTTCGGCTGCACGACTTTGTTTAGAGTCGCCACCACATTTTATAGTTAAAAATGTAGAAAAATCTTTTAAGCTCAATTACCTTATACTAAGTAGGAAGAGATTGAGTATTCACAATTCAAGAAAGTTGGAGAGATTGTCCTATACTTATACTAAATATGTTAAGATGGATTACTTTACCATATTCTGGCTAGTTTGCATAGAATTAGAGTTAAATTGGGTGGATTTAAAAATTCAACTTTAATTTATACATGTCAAATTATAATGCAATTTCACCTTAAGTAAATTATAAGTTGTAACAATTCCCATATATATTAAAAAATATAACTTTTTTAGATTACTTTGTACAAGTTGTATATAAAAAATCAATTTTATATCAAACTAAATTGTTATAAAGTGACAAAAATGTTAAATTGTTACTTCTTTACATTTGCTTGTCCATTTATAAAAATCACATTCTATAAAGTCAATAACTAAAATTCACTAAATTCCAAAAATAATCATTGTTAAGATTTACAATCAAACTTTAAATACCACAATCTGAATGTGATCCCCTATTTCAATAAATCAGAGAATCTAATATTCAAATGAATAATAGATAATCAAATTCATGGATCAACAATAATAAGTATAGAACATGATGTTTTCTACTCCTAATAAGTAATTCTTAAAACCTACATCACTTAAAAATAAAACTCCATTCAACTATTGGCCCCAACATGGTTTTAGAATGGTAGGATCCAACTAAAGAGTTGATTTTATCTAAATCTTCTTAATTTGTTATTCATGCCCTATGATATTCCAGACTTTGGTGGGCTAGTACACTTTTTTTTTGTAGTACCATGAGTTTCTCTTCACTCTCTGTAAATTTGAAATTAATATTTTTGAGTGTATGTGACTATACTTTTCAACAAGTGTTCTCTCAGAATCAAACACTTAACCTTTTGATCTTTAGGATTTAACAGGCCCTTATCCCACTAGATCGACGTATTTTTGGTCTTCCTAAATTGATAATATGCTTCATTCAACTATCAACTTGAACATGGTTTTGGAATTGTAATAATTTTTTTGAAAAGTCAATAATAATTGAAAATAATCTGTTGAACAACATATTAAATTCATACACTTTCAACGATTACATTTTTTTTTTCTTTTAAAAAAGTTAAAGAAAAAAAGCAATTAAGAAAATTGGTCTCTAGAAGCATATTATTAGTTGAAGTTGGTACTGAAATAATAGTTTTATATAAATAAAATAAAAGAAGAAGGAGCAAAGGAGGAAGAGGTAAAACTATTATTTCCCTCTCTCTCTCTCTCTCACCGCTTTCTTAGCGATCTTCTTCTCTGTTCTTCACGCGCTCACGCGCTTGAATTGCATGCTTCTCTGTTCTATATTCTGGGCGCGTGGATCTGCGTGAGTTGCGGTGGTTATGGCTACGTTGAAGAGTTCATCATCATCAATATCACGGTCGAGAGTAATGAAGAAGGAGAGTAATGGACCGAAGGTTGAAGAAGGTTTGAATCCATTCAAGTATGATAAATTTGATCCAGATGCTTATGTTCACAACAATTGTTCCCTCAACGATAGGGTAATTTCATTTCGTTTATTCCTTTCATTCATTTCAAAATTATCTAATCCATGTTTTTAGATGAGTAGTAGTTACTAGTTAGATTTTGAATTATTAGTTTATTACACTGTCACCCCTTAAATTTAGCTTAATTACATTCAACTCCCGTCAGTGTATTGTTACCTACCTTTGACTTGTGTTTGTGTGCCACAGATTATATTTCTCTATTATGGATTTGATTATTTGGCTTCTTTCAAAAATGATTAAATTGAAAGGAATGGAATTAGGAAGATGCAATGCAATCTTGTAATTACATTTTGGTTATTCAAAAATGATTTTAGGATCCAATTGCAAGGTATGGGATTCCTGTGTGTGGTTTATATGACTTGAGCTCTCCAACCACAACGGCTAGCTTGTGTGGTTTGGCCCTCCCATGATGTGTATCAAATATGGTTTTCCGTTTTTTACTTAGATAAAAAGATGCACTGACAGTGTCAGTTTTATATATTGTATCATTCACCATTCATATTTAATCACTATTGTTTCTTCAAGAAGTGAATGGTTGATTATGCAGTGACTGTATATTAATCTTTATACTAACTGTGCATACATATTACACTCTTTCACTTGTACTAAAATAAATATTATTAGAAGAGAAGAGAAAAATACAAAGGAAGAGGATAAGGCATTTCCTCACAAAACAAAATAAAAATAAAAAAACTAAAACGTACTTGACAAAGCAATTCATTATAATAAGCAAATTAATGGAAGCAAAAGTAATTAATATTACTAATGCAAACAAATCATACGATTTTTTGTGGGCTTAGATGTTTGATGGGTAAATGTGTAAAACAGCAAAATTTGCATGCTCCTCGTTCACTTTCCCTTCACTTTCTCCCCAATATTAGAAGTCATTTTCTGCCGTAGAACCAACTGTCTAGGTCATATTTTACTAGTTTGGCATGTTGTGATACACAAGTGTTTATTGATACCTCAATAAAAAAGCTTAATAGTACCTTTATGATTCCAGTAATAACAATCCTCTTATTGATAACCGAATCATTGTACTGACTCAAAAGGGAAATTTTATTCTAGTTTCTTTCCTACCATTATTATGGTCTAGACGCATGTCTTCTTCACACAATTCAGTATCTATCTAGGCCTCATGTAGTTGCGAAATGGATTTTATGTGCTCTTAGTATCAATGTTGTGAAACCCGAGCCGGACGTCAAATCGGCAGAGGTTCCGTATTAGGTTTAACCGGTTAAACCGTCCGGTCCGACCGATGATTTCGTACATAATTAATAATTTTTATTTATAAATATATAGTTATATATAAATGTAAAACTTTATATAATTAATAATTATGTATAATTATATTGAAATAATACCTCTTTATCTTTTTTTGGACCGTAGTAAAACAAAATATTAGAACATTGTTCCATTTTTTTAATTTTTAAGTGAGCCGTCCGGTTTACTTCTCGGGTTAATCCGGTTTAACCGGGTTTAACATGGTTGGACCGGATTTTTTCTGGTTCAAAGCGGTCCAACTCTCATTCGGTTAAGACGGCAAACCAGAGTCGTTTTCAAGTCCGGTCAGCGGTCAGACCGGTCGGACCGTCCGGTCCGGTTCTAATAACACTGCTTAGTATATAAAAATAATCAAAGAATGGAAGCAATGACAGTAGTGGTGAACTAGTGATCACTTAGTCCATTTTTTTTTCCATTTATTCATCTGGTGGTGAAGCCTTAAAATTGATGTGTTCTGTTTCCGTTGTGTGGAGAAATGTTTTTTTTGTTCAGATTGTTTGTAAGTCTTAATAAATCAAATATGAAAATGTGTACTTTATTTTTCAGGAAATAAAGCAATTATGCTCATATTTAGTAGATTTGAAGAAAGCTTCTGCTGAGGAGATGCGTCGAAGTGTCTATGCTAACTATGCAGCCTTCATACGGTTAGTTCTATTATAGTTTGTGTCAATTCTTTGAAAGTTGAACTGGTTCTTGAACCAGTAAAAAATGAGCATCAAGATTTTGAGGCCGAACTTGGATTTTGTACATGATTGTATATTATATAAACATGTGACAATATGAAAAAGATTATAAGACACATTATAGATTAAGTATATTACTAGAATTGTAGTGACAAACATTAAAATATATCTCTATTAATCAAATTAACTGATGCATACGATAAATTGACGTAGCTGGGGTGAGATAGAGACACTGGGGTTTTCATGTATTTTGTTTGGGGATTCACCTGTTTTTTAAAATTTGTTTCATAATATTATAATAATGAGCAACACACAAACAATGGTCTCCACATTCAAGGATTTCTAGGGTTCAAACTTCCAAACCACTTTTTATGCTAAAAACCACCCTCATATGGAGCCATCAGGGCCCTAAAAGCTTTTCTGCCCTTGAACTTGCCCTCTGTTGGACTTGGATTTGAAGTAGCTCAAAGCATGTGTACTAACCAATATAATATGTAAAATTAACCTTGGAACCTACAAAAACCAATGGTCTAGTGGTAGAGCAGTGCCCTGCCACAGCCAAGATCTGGGTTTGGTTCCCTCCTCAAGCCTCAGCCAGAGAATATTTAGTGGTTAAGGGGTAAAAAGTAAAACAGTGTTCAACTGGTTCAACTGTCAAACTACAACCAGTTTGCATGCTTTTACTGGTTTTGAGATTGGTTGTCATCCTGTTTTGGAGGCCACCCCAGACTACTTACTTTGGTTGCTACGGTTTTCAAGGCAATGGTTTGTATACACTATACAATTTGTGTATATCTTGTGATGCTTTAAAAATTCTAAAAGGCTTATTATTTTATCTTTGTAATCATTTTTCATCAAATATAAATTTTAGATCTGTATATGATTAAACAAGGGTGTTAAGTCAGAGTAGTCAGTAGGCACCAAATAGCAGTGCTATAGCCGTGGAGTGTATTTTCGTTGTGGCTGCTCGTGGGTGAGTCAGGGGAAGGATGGTGGTTGGAGCTGCCACTGTTCTTGGCAGTGCATCTCTATTCTGCAACCCGTCCATTTTCCAACCAAATCCCAGCAGCCCATGCATACTCCAGCCAAGCTCACCCAATTTTCAGCCAAACCGACTCATGTTCAGACAAAGCCACCCGTTTTCCACCCAAGCCATGCCCTTTGTGGCAAGCTTACCCCCTTTCAGCTTCTTTTGTTCTGCACACAACTTTCTCTTGTCTTTCTATCTTCCACTCACATGGAATTTTACTGTCTTTCTATCTTTTTTATTTGTTATTTTAATTTTCAATCTAAATCATGTTCACTCTTAGAGTTTTGAGTCTAGAAAATATCTTTGTTGTTCATAATTTGTCTATTAGTATTATTAATTATTAACTAGCACCAATCCTGCTTTGTGATATGCTGTTAGTGTGTTGGAAGTGTCTGATATTCGCCACTGTATACTATGTTTGCCTCTAATATTTTTAATTGTTATTTTATTTCTGAGAAGTGTCTCCCTTCCTGTGGTGCCAGTCTGGAAATGGTGGTTGGGTGGATGAGTTGTTCATCTGCCCTGGTTTTTCACCTTCAAAAATAGGCGAATCACAATGATGTTTGTTTAGCTGATTTATCTTTGGTTTTTGTTCTGTATATAAGTAACTTCTTACTGCAAAACTGTTTATGTGTTCTTTTGCTGATTTGTCACTGGTCATGTTTTAAATGTAAGTAATATGTATATGTTACAGAACATCTAAGGAGATATCAGATTTAGAGGGGGAGCTTTCGTCTATCAGAAACCTGCTATCTACACAAGCTGCCTTGATACATGGTTTGGCTGAGGGAGTTAACATTGATTCACTATCTATCTCCAGCTCTGATGGTTTGTCTAAAGATGCTATATCAAATTCTGAATTTAGGGAGACATCAGACCTGGACAAATGGTTAGTTGAGTTCCCTGACCTCTTGGATGTTCTCTTGGCTGAAAGACGAGTTGACGAAGCTTTGGCTGCTCTTGATGAAGGCGAGCGTGTAGTTTTTGAGGCAAAAGAGAGGAAGTCTCTCAACCCACCTGTACTGTTGTCTCTACAGAACTCCATTACGGAACGTAGGCAGAAATTAGCTGATCAGCTTGCTGAAGCTGCATGCCAGCCCTCCACCCGTGGTGCTGAACTTCGTGCATCAATTTCAGCCCTTAAAAGACTTGGAGATGGTCCCCGTGCTCACAGCTTGTTACTTAATGCCCATCTGCAGCGGTATCAGTATAACATGCAAAATCTTCGGTCATCAAGCACCTCATACGGGGGGGCGTATACTGCAGCTCTTGCACAACTGGTATTTTCTGCAGTTGCACAAGCTGCAAGTGATTCATTGTCTATTTTTGGTGAGGAGCCAGCTTATACATCTGAGCTTGTGATGTGGGCTACAAAGCAAACAGAGGCATTTGCTCTTTTGGTGAAAAGGCATGCATTAGCTTCATCAGCAGCTGCTGGAGGTTTAAGGGCTGCTGCAGAGTGTGTTCAAATAGCATTGGGTCATTGCTCATTGTTGGAAGCTCGTGGGCTGGCTCTTTGTCCTGTACTTTTGAAACTTTTTAGACCTAGTGTTGAACAAGCACTGGATGCTAATCTGAAGCGGATTTCAGAGAGTACCGCTGCTTTGGCTGCAGCTGATGACTGGTTACTCACTTACCCTACTGTGGCTAACCGTCAGACTGGTAGGCTGTCAAGTATATCTGTTGGTAACACAACAGCATTTCAACATAAACTTACAAGTAGTGCCCATCGCTTCAATTTAATGGTCCAGGTGAGAATTTTAGGTTTTACTCAATATTGACTTATTGCACACAATGATGGTTGGTTTGAGAATAGAGATCTAGCTTTGTTTGGGACAGTGTGAATATAGGTATTGTAAAACAAGCATTATTTGTTATTTACATTCTTAATATGAAATTATGAATCTATTGTCTCTTTCAGGGAAGATATTGAGAATTTTGTATTAGCAATGTGATGGTTTATTCCTGTTTGTTTATAAATGATATCCGCTTTTGATGTTAGGTTTTCTCAGTTCTTTCACTATTCCTCTTGTTGTCCTCTTATCCGCTTTTGTATGAACTCTTAACAAACATCCTATCTTGAACACACGTACACACCCATAAATTTTTATCTTCTTTAACTCTATACCTTTCCATGTTTCTTGTGCATGTAGTTTTCATGGCTTTACATTTTTAATTCACTTTATTCTGGATTTTCTGCATGCTTATACAGGACTTCTTTGAGGATGTAGGACCACTGCTTAGTATGCAGTTGGGAGGACAAGCTCTGGAAGGATTGTTTCATGTATTTAACTCTTATGTGAACATGCTCGTTAAAGCATTACCTGGATCAATGGAAGAAGAAGCAACCTTTGATGATTCTGGAACCAGTATTGTAAGGATGGCTGAGAGTGAAGCTCAGCAGATTGCATTGCTTGCTAATGCCTCATTACTATCAGATGAACTACTTCCCCGTGCAGCCATGAAGCTTTCCACTATAAATCAGGCTGCCTACAAGGATGATAATCGAAGAGCCTCAGATCGGCACAATCGTCATCCTGAACAAAGAGAATGGAGGAGAAGGCTTGCGGGTTCAGTTGACAGGTTGAAAGATACATTTTGTCGTCAACATGCGTTGGACCTCATTTTTACAGAGGAAGGTGATAGTCATCTTACTGCTGACATGTATATAAATAAGGATGGAAATGCAGATGAAGTTGAATGGCTTCCATCTTTGATTTTTCAGGTATTTTGGAAGGAAACCTGATATTTAACTTCAATCCTGTCTTTGTGTGATTGTATTTTATAGTTTTTTATGCCTCATATTGTTCTTAGAGTGAATTTGAATTTAACTTTTCTTTGTTGGCTTTGGTCTAGATGTTTTTGTATTCTTTCTTCTCTGTTCTCTCCTTCCTACGGCACTCTATTGTCTTCTTCGTAGGAAGCTTTTTGGGCTAGGGGACTGGCATTATTGCATTTACAGGGAGAAAGTCCCAGGTTCTGTCTCACGGCTGTAGATTTTAAGTATTTCATTTTCACACAGGAATTATGTCAGTAATATGGTCCTTTTATGTTCATCTTTGTTGTTTGTAGTTTAGAGAAGAAAAAATTATAGTATGAGAAGGCTGGGTGCATTGTGGTTGAGTTTTACATGCTGGCTGCAGATCTATCTATCATTCCTAGTTTTTAGAGATTGATATGATAAATTAAGACATAAAGTAAATTGTAGAAGCATTTAAATATCTTTTCCTTAGATAGAGATGATTACCTTATATCTTCAGACATTTGATATAATCTTCCCGTTCATTGCCTTAATAGTATTTTTTTAATTTGATTTTCAAATTGAGTTCTTATTTTTCCACTTTGGAATTTCTTGTGCAAACAGATCTTCTATGACATGGTGTTCTGCGTTGGAAATTGGATTAAAGAACTCTTATTCTTTAGAACTTTTATGACCCATATGGATATCCTCTGAACGATCCTTTTCTGTTTTTTGCTAAAATCAAGTAGAATTGTCTTCTAACTTCACTGCAGATTAATACTTATAATTATTGTTCAAAATCTGACGATATACTACTATGTTATTGTTCAGGAGCTTTTCATAAAACTGAACAGAATGTCCAATATAGCAGCAGATATGTTTGTAGGGAGGGAAAGATTTGCTACGTTGCTCCTGATGAGACTCACAGAAACTGTTATTTTGTGGCTGTCAGAAGACCAGACCTTTTGGGATGATATCGAGGAAGGGCCAAAGCCGTTAGGTCCTCTTGGTCTTCAACAGGTATGATATGGGAATTTGTTTATTATTTTATTGATGATTTTCTTTTAATTTTAGTTAGGGAATAATTGAATTGTATATCTTTCGAATGTATGCTTATATGGTGTAATGATTTGCTGACATGGAAAATCGATGTATGCCAACTTTACATTATGGAGCCTTGTGAACTGAAGAGCTCATCACGGCCATATAATTTTCATTTGTATGTACACTGTGCAGTTCTATTTGGATATGAAATTTGTCGTGAGTTTTGCCTCCCAAGGTCGGTACTTGTCACGGAATTTGCAACGAATTGTCAATGAGATTATATCCAAAGCAATGTCAGCATTTTCCACCACAGGCTTGGACCCATATAGGTAGGCTTCTCAAATATGTTTCAGTCACTTATCACATCAAATTTGTCATTATCATTAAAAAAATAGCAACCTTTTGTGTTCTTTATAGACTTAAGCAACCCTTTGGTTCTTTTAAACATGATTATTTCTGGATTACCCTACTTAAAATTTGTTTGATTTTAGTCCCTTATTTTATGAAAAATTAGTGTGCTTTTAGTCCCTCACCAGGCACTAAAGCACACCACTTTTAGTATTTGTAGGGACTAAAACGAATAAAATTTAATAGCGCCCAAATCCAAAATTCGCTTTTACAAGGACCAAAGGCTTGTTCAAACCTATGAAGAAATTATGAGCGGTATATTTAGCTATTGTTATCTTAATGTTTGGCTTAAAAAATATTGGCTGACATGATTTCATATTTATGAGGATGAGGGTACCCAGATTTCGGATACAGTTGTTTAATTGAAAGCATTTGCTCTTTTTGAGAGTCTGATATATGACTTTTGGTGACAGTGAATTGCCTGAAGATGAATGGTTTAATGAAATATGTCAAGATGCTATGGAAAGACTGAGTGGAAAACCAAAGGAAATAAATGGAGAAAGAGAAGTTAACAGCCCAACTGCATCTGTATCTGCACAATCAATTTCATCTGTCAGATCTCACAGTAGTTCATAAGCCATAGTTTCATTCTTGCAAATTAGAACAGAGTCCCATCTCTATCAATCGAATTACTGCCAGATTTGTGTACTCTACAAAATTGTGATCTCTTCAATGCTTTCTGATGCTCTCCAGTTCCAATCAGGTCCCCCTTCACTTTTGTGTTTTAAATTGTGGTCCTGGTTGCAATGATGTTGCATTTACTATATTGCAGTCATGGACCATACTTTAAAACTATGCTTGTGTAGATTTGATGGGAATAACCATACCTTTGTGTAGATTAAGTTTTCCATAGTCAGATGTTTGGTTTGTAAATGTTGATTTGATTATTTGGTTCCTATGTTCAAACATTATTATTTGAAACAAGTGTACTCACTTAAATTTTTAAAGTGTGATTTACTTTCATGGGATTAGGGGATGCTTTCTTGCAACAGCTTATAAATATTTTTATTCTAGTGGATCGGTAAGAAAATGTTTAAATTAGGCTGTGAAAATAGTTCAAGACTTTTTTATGGGTCTTTTTTAGCATATTTAATAAGTTTGTTAGAAAAAAGATAATTTGAAAGTCAAAATAAAATCATGAATTCAATTACCTAGTTTGTGCGTGAAATCGTCAGTAGTGTTAGGTTCCAGTATTGTTGCATTTGATTACAAACAAAATCTGTAATTCCCATTTAGTGGTGTTATTAATATTGTCTAGTTATCAAACTAATTAAGGTTGATACAATAGTTTAAATAGTTGTTCACTAATTATACTGTATTAGTGAAATTAAATATACCTATATATTATACTAACATTTTAATAAAAAATAACACACATTCATTTTATTTATTTTTTAAGAAAATCACTGTCACAACTGGAATGGCACAATCCAAAATTGGCTAATTTTAATGTACAATTGATATGATATTCGTATATGCGTACATATTGATTTGGGATCTGGTTTGCAATGATAACATTGCAGGTTAGGGATGTCGATAAGGAGGTAATATAAAGATGTATAGGATTTGTACTCACTAAAACATTTATTTTTTTACACATTAACCATAGAAGTAAATATTATATATGACCATAAAATACCATGAGATTGATATTTGTTAGCAGGACAATCACAAATCCTAGGAGGATTTACTTCTTTACTCATATAGTGATGAAATATCACTGGTTAAAGAAATATAGTTGAAAATGGATAGGTTTGTTTTTTGTGAGAATACAATGGAATGAAAAGAGATGGAAGTAAAAGCTGATCATTAACAAATTCAAGGTATGCAAATTGGCAGAATGACTTTAAGACACATTCTTATAACTTTTGTTGCATTCTTTTCATTACAGTGTCTGGTTTGCTGCATCATGAAATTTGTTGGGGTACATGATTTCATATTTATAAGGGTGTATCCCTCTGCTATAGTTGTGCCATTTTTTCATGTACATTAAGTTTTCCATAGTTATGGTTTGCAAATATTGAACTGATTATTTGGTTTCAGATGTTCAAATATATTATTATCTTTTGAAACAAGTCTACTTAGTTGAATTTTATAAGTGTACTTTAACAATTAGTTAATAATCTAGTTAATCTAGTTGAAACCTCATACCATGCTTGAGAGCTTATGAGTTAGTAGAGTCAATAACCTTGATGATGTGAAAATATATAGGATATCATGTCAAAATATATAGGATACCAAATAATGATGACATTAATTAGTAATAGGAGTGATGTTGAAGTATAAGTGTATGATGGTAAAAGGTAAAAAGATTAGGAAAATAGAAGTAACTCACTTTTTCTTCATTTGATTTAAAATAGACACTTGTATAAGTGACAAATGAAATAGAATGATGCAGAAATTTGAAGGTGGAAAATGTCCTCATACATAAAAGTAATAATGTAACATAAGATAATACTCTATTCTCAACCTAGCATGATATACAATGTCTGATATTAGTATCTTACTATGATTTCTCTATGCTCTACCATTAGATTTTTCTTATCTCTAGGAGGAAATTTCTATTTAGTTTCTGTAATATTTCTATAAGATGCTCTACTCACTTGCACTTCCATTTCCATACAAGATGAATTAAATACAAGACACAAACAACAATCATAACAATGGTTCTGGCTGAGGGCAAAACTACTAGCAGAGAAGTGCACACTACTAGCTGATTTTGCTTGCACCTAGTTTTATTCTCAATCATCCATTCACCATTACATATCTTCAACATATACTAAAACATCACTATAGTCATCATATATTAAAAAACAGATTAAGATAATCTAAAGTGCCCATGCACTTTATACAGTAACAAACTACAAATTTACTAAAACTTTTGTTTCTTGCATCAATGGTTGAAATCCATATAGAAACTTAGAGCTTGAGAAATACAAACTCCTCAATGGCAGGAACAGCTCCTATCTTATCAAGTGTCTCTTTGTTTGGTTCTTCATCCACACCAATAGCCATAATAGCCTTCTTCCTTAAGGATGTCCTACCCACACTCATGAAGCTCACATTCACATTTTCTTCACCCAATATATTACCAACTTTTCCAATCATTCCTGGCTGATCTAATTGTCTGCACAGAATAAGGTTCCCTTCTAAGCTCACATCAACACCAAAAGACCCTACACATGTTAGGTGGGGCACTCCATACTTCACTTTCCCTTCAATGCTTATTTGACCACCCTCTGATACACCACTTGCAAACTTGGACTCCACATTGGATATTTGTACCTGCATTAATGTTCAAGTACATCAATAGTAGGACAACATTTGACATTACTTTGAATCATTCATTTGAATCTTGTTAGAACCACATTTAAGTCAGTAAATAAAAGTATATGATGTAAAATACAAAGTTCAAAATTTGAAGTGTAAATAACAGAAATCATATACCTGGATTGAATCAATAGGTAGCTCAGGAGATGAATCAACAACTACCCTTTCCTCGCTTATGCGAATTCCTTTTTGCTTGGCAGTGAAGTCAGCATTTACAAGGTTGATAATTGAGTTTGATATTGGTTCAATGATGCCTTTAGTGATCATGGCTCTTAGAAGTCTAGTGTCCAAGTCATCAGGACCCCTTGCTGATCTATAAACTACTTTCACTGATTTGATTCCACTTCCTCCGGATACCAATTGTACACCTAGCCTACCTAACTTCTCGGCTAGCAACACATATGGAGCCAGTTCTGATATCACCTGATCACAACATAACCAAGCTAGTTATGTTCTTTGTCAAACATTTTTGTACATCCAACACTCTATTTTTATATTCTAGACTATAAACTTTTGCATGTTTGATCTGCCACTGATAACTATGTACAATGTTTACCTCAGGAGAAACCATAGGAGCATTGACAGCAGTTGCTGAAAGTTCCCCCTTCAATGCTCCAACCACAGCCTCTGCTATTTCAATAGCTACACCCTCCTGATGAGTCAAAATTGAACTTGATCAGAAAAAGATGATGCTATATGGTACAGAACAAAACTGATTAATCATAAATAGGGGCTAAGAGAAAAAAACTAACCTGGGCCTCTTTTGTGCTAGCACCAAGATGGGGTGTCACAGTCACATTTTCATGTTGCACTAACTTACTGTCTTTGGATGGAGGTTCCTCAGTGAAAACATCTAGGGCTGCCTGCTCCATATGCCAATTGTAATAAAGATATATAGTCATTTGAGACACATTAAGATATAAGAATGTAAAGGTTCTAAAGTACAATCCACAACCGCAATTGCAGCGGCAGTTTTTGCAGTCTCAAGATATGCATTTTCCCGCACCCACAGTTGCAGTTTAGAACCTTATATAACATTGTTGCCCACTGAATGAGAAACACAAATCACTATAAAAGAAATTGGAGCGAAGGGGTTGTGACCTGAGCAACAATGCCACTATCAAGGGCTTTGACTAAAGCATCTTCATCAATGACTCCTCCTCTAGCAACATTGACAATGCGAACACCCTTCTTCATCCTTGCAAAAGTGTCATCATTGAACATCTTATTAGTAGTTGGAATGAGTGGTATATGGAGTGATATGAAATCAGCAGTGGATATGGCTTGATCAAATGAAACTAATTCCACACCAACGGCGCGAGCTCTATCAGCTGGAGCATAAGGGTCATGTGCAATCACATTCATCCCTAACCCTTTCGCACGCCTTGCTACTTCAGATCCAACTTTTCCAAATCCCATCACTGCTAATGTCTTTCCAACCATAGAAACTCCTACATACTTGTTTCTTTGCCATTTTCCTGAAAGTTTGTATTATCTTTCTCAATAAAAACTTCAAAGGATTGTAGTACTATAATTTGTATATTTATTATCCTCTACTTTAATCCTTAGGCCACCTAATAAGTTTATTCATTCATCAATTTTACTTTGTTGATTTTGTGTTTAATCTTAAGGATTCCTGTCACTTTAAAACAAATCCAATTCAATTCTCAATCTTATGTTTAAGTTACACTACAATATGCTAGTTCTCTCACAATTTTGACCAAGGTCCTAGGAATTTTAATCATAGCCATGTATCTATCATGGTAGTATCTAATCATAACCACAAATTTTAAGATTTTGAAGTATTAAATACATGATCTTCCATGTAAATTTTGTTTAATTTGATTCCAAGCAAAACAATGAACAAAATGGATCATTATGACATTCTTCGATCCATATAGCTGCCAAACCCACCTGGTGGGGGATAAAGGCTTGGTTATTGTTGTTGTATAGACAAAAAAAAAAGCGGGGTTACCCGATTTGATGGAGGCATCAGCCTGAGCAACATTTCTGGCCATGGCGGCGAGGAGAGCGATCCCATGTTCTGCAGCTGCAATGGTATTAGCAGTTGGAGCATTAACAACAAGACAACCAAATTCAGTTGCTGCTTTTAGATCCACATTATCAATCCCAACACCTGCTCTTCCAACAACCTTCAACTTCCCTTTCCCTGCTTCAAACACTTCTCTTGTCACCTTTGTTCCACTTCTCACTATCAATGCATCACATTCTGATATCTTACTACATAGATCCTCTTGTGAAAGATCATAAATACATTCCACTTTCCCATAACCACGTAACACTTGAAGCCCTGCTTCTCCAAGTTTCTCGGAGACCAAGATGGTTGGTTTTGAGACCAAACTTCCAACATCATTGGAAACAGAATCTAACACTTGAGATGTTTGTGTTGGCTCAACTGTTTTCAAAACATTGTTAACCACCAAAGAACATTGTTTTTTAGAATGAAAAAGAGTGTTATTGTTGTTGTTGTTGTTGAATGAAAGAAGAGATGTCTTTGATATGGGTTTAGAAGTGAAGGAGGAAATTGAAGGGAATAGAGGTTTGGTCAAAGTAGAAAATGCCATGGATAGATACTTAGATTGTTTTCTCTGATGTTTCTTTTTTTCTTTCTTAGATCTCTCTAACTTCAAACTAGCTTTGTTTCTCAAAAAGCTTTAGGTACAATTATCAATCACACATGAGTTTGCTATATATAAAACCACTAAAGATGGAGCAGAACGTGTTATGATCAAAACTATAGATTTTTCATCCTAATTGTTAAATGGTTTATTAGTGGAACATATTCATGCTCATTGTTTAAGGAAAGATCTAAAAAAAACAAACTCATTTTTACTACAACACCAACCATTTTAAGAGAAAAAAATGTACTAAGTTTTATACACATGAGACACCAATTTAATTATTATTGATTTTTTAAATAAATAGTGAATGAACTGTATGTAAATCTTATAGATATTATATTTTTATGTTTATTGTTAAAAGAATAATTAAAGGAGGTATTTTCACTCAAATGTGGCTGGTTTGAATTTAAGATGGGAAAGAATATTTTCCTCAATTTATTAAAAGGACACTATGGATGGTGAGCATTTGAGCATATGGAATATTTAATCTCTTCATTAAGCTACTTACAAAATATAAAAAAAATGTACCTCAAGTGTCTCTATGAATATGGTTTTCCACTCATTATAAATTAGTAATAAGTGGTCCTATATTCATGTTCCTCTAGATGGAAAATTGTGGTTACATTCAATAATTAACTCTAAAAATTAATCTGTTTTTCTTGGAAATACACTTTCACCTAATTGTTAGTGGCCAATCCTCATCTTATAAGTTAGGGGAAGTTTAACCATTAGTTCAAGGACAAGGATAATATATATAGCTAGGATGAATTTCTAAGTATTTTATTAATTATTAATTACTTAAAGTTTACTTTAAGTACCATAATCATGAAAGTAGCAGTATAAATATCCACTTGTTACTTGTTACATTATTGAAAGATGCTTTCTATTTTTTTTTGTTGGCAAGCAATTATTGATAAAGGGCATAATCAATGAGGGCCCATTCTAAAAAGGAATAAATAGTAGGGGCAGCAATATTACCAACCAAAAACTCTCTCAAATATCTTCATCCATTTAATTTTTTGAGGGTTGGTGAGATCTTAATGTATAATTATTTTTAGGGTTGGTGTGAGATTCATTGTCACATGTGTCACACTCACTCACTTATTCAATTGAAACGTGTACTATATAATATAAACTCTTCCTAAAGTAAGCGATATTGGTTCAGAAAAATAGTCGTACATTCCAAAAAAATTAGTTCCTTATTAATAGAGTTAAAAAATACCATTAGTCAAATAAAAAAACTCATTTGTTTATCAATTTAAAATTAAAAAGTTGTTCAACTTTGTCTTCTTCTTAATCAGTCAACATTTACTACTCCACTAGGAAATATATTTCCCATTTAACTTTTATGTATCGAAAAAAAGAAGCGAAGATATAAATTAATCAATGAAAAGCACAATTTAATAATTTATTATATTAAACTATATGATTATTGGAAATTTTAAATTTCATTGAAGATTTCATTTAAATGTTTGTGTGCAACCGAAGTGAATGCATGTGAGGACTAAATTGAAGTACAAAACGTTGATGGTGAGAGGGATAATTGATAATATGAACTTGGACGCAAATGAAGGTAAGAAAGAAAGAGACAACCACCAATGTCTCTTTATTATTATATTATTTATAAAATTTACTTACATTCATTATTTACCAAAGTGTTAGGTGTGAGGTGAAGGTTGACCCACAAAGCTTGGATTACAACTAATATATATTACTTAAACAACTTATTTCTTCTACATGTTAATTTTCAATCTAGTAATAATTTTTATATAGGACAAATATACTTACCACAGATTCTTACCCACTAAATTCTACATCTTTTTATTTGAGTTAATTGTTTAGGAGCTTCTCCAATTCCTGTCTAAGTCTTTGTTAGTTTCGCTGGCTGTTTTTTGGGCTTAGGCCCGTTTATATTGTATAGAATATAACTTCACCCTCCTATTAATTAATTATGAAAACAAATATGTGAAGAGAGAAGCAAATTAAGGACTAAGAAAATCACCAATAATGAAAAGGTGACTAAAAAGACATTTAAATGTTAATATATACTTTACTTATAAGTGTTATCATGTATAAAGTCCCTATGAGCCTAAAACTGAGATTGTATAAAGTCCAATGCAAAATAGCTAGATTGTTGCATTTAGATGAATAAGAATTTGTGTAGCAGAGGCTAATCACAATCACAACTCAAACCCAAAAAAATGAATAAGAAAGAGCTTTTAAGAGAGCAGAAAGGAAAGCAAGCAAACACTATAACAAATCATATCAAAGTATACAACAAAATTACACAACAAGAATCAGTACACTCTATAGTACAAAAAATGGAATCCTATTCTTCACATAACAATCAATTGCTTTAACCTTGCCTTTCTCTTAT
Source organism: Lupinus angustifolius (assembly GCF_001865875.1). Classification (NCBI taxonomy): domain Eukaryota; kingdom Viridiplantae; phylum Streptophyta; class Magnoliopsida; order Fabales; family Fabaceae; genus Lupinus; species Lupinus angustifolius. Next base: position 8,402,268 of record NC_032017.1, on the reverse strand, counting down.
TATCTTCTGCCCAATATACCTGCCAAATTAGAATAATACATATAATTTTTATAATGCTCCAAGTCAAAAAACAAACAAACAAACAAGTGAAGATTTTATCCTTACCTTCCAAGCATCATGAGGGTGGCCTGAGGATTGGTTCCGGGCGAAACACTAAATACAGATCCATCGACAATACGAAGTGAAGAAATGCCGATGACCTTAAGATCACGATCAACCACCCTTCCAACAACACAGCCTCCATGGTAATGCCATATGGTACTCACCGTCCTACGGCAGAAATCGGCCATCTGAACATAATTTGATTGATCAATAGGCAAAGCAGGCCCTACAAATCTGAAGTCCTGATCCCCTAACCAATTCCTGAACTTGAAATCATTCAGTGCCCGACTTCTTAACACATCACCTATCTTCCTTGTACCGTTCACACACCTTTCAAGATCAACAGGGTTGTTGAAGTAATTGAACCTCACAATAGGATTCAACTTAACATCAGTGGAAGCAAGTCTTAGAAAGCCACTAGAGAGTGGTCCTGAAATCTTTGCAATGAGGGTTGCAACTGTGAGGTAAAGTGGCGAAGAAGGATTACGGATGAACACACTTTGAGAAGGTGATACAAAAGGAATGACATTAGATGCAGCTTCAATGTAAGCACCAGAATCCGTAATTCCTACAACTTGAATAAGAGAATGCTCAAGTGGAACTGAGGGAACAAGAGTAATTCCATTCCTGGGATTATCATAGAGGAAATGTCCTACATAAGGGAGGTGATATGCAACTGGTATACCCCACGACGAAAGATACGGCCTTGGACCAATTCCACTAAGCAAAAGAAGCTGAGGACTCCCAATTGCACCAGCAGAGAGAATAACCTCACCATGATCATGCACAATTGCATGATGATACCTATACAGAATTATAGATCATCAATATCAAAAACAAAGAATAGCTCATCAATATGAATAGTGTAAGCAATACCTTCCATTTTGGTCACGGTAAACAACACCGATCGCAGATTGTCTTGGATTACTTGCAGCTGAAGTAGCAGTATTACTAACAGAAGATGCAAGGAGAAGCCTTTCTACACTTGCATACACAGCAACCTTCAGATTAGAGGGCCTAGCATATCTCAACAAATCAGCAGCACTGTGTCTTCTACCGTTGCTATCGAAAGTGGACCCTCCAATCTTAGTACCAGTTGCATGTTCCAAGGTGAAGCCATTGTAAGGATCAACACCAGCTTCTAATAAACCGTCACGGACCGCACTTTGCCAAGTCTTCAGGTTTGGCCTAAACACTATTTCTCTCTCAACCCATTCATAGGATTCATTCACAAGCTTCATGTCCCAAGTCAAACCAGACCTGGTGATGAAGAAATAATAAGCAATAAGCATATTCAATAATAAGCAATAAGCATATTCAATAAAATAAGAATTAAAGAAATAGAAAAAGTAAAGTAAGATACCTTGTGAAGAATTGAGGATCAGCTCGACTATAGAAGCCAGCATTGATAGCACTACTTCCACCGAGAACGCGTCCTCTGGCATTAGGAACACCATCTTCTGAAACAAAAGCTTGTACCGGAGAATATAGATTGTTAGCATTATTTGGTGAGTTCAAGAGAGTAGTCAAGAATCCTTCTTGGTTCATAAGATTGGAATTATCATAAGGAATGCCACCACGTTCTAGAAGGAGGACACGGAATGAGTAAGAAAGTGTTGATGCTAATGGGCACCCTGCAGTTCCACCACCAACAATGATGTAGTCATAGTAATCCTCTAATGGGAATGAACTTGCGTTTGATACCAACTTTGAGTAGTAACTTGGTGCTTCTTCGTTTCTTGAGCTACAGGCAACTATATATGAACTCAATATTGTGCTATAAAGCATTAACAACATGAGCAAAATGGTGTAACCCATTTTCTTGTTTGATATGAAAATGGTTATTTCTTTCAGAAAAGAAGAAGAAGAAAAAGAAGAAAACGAAATGGTTAATAGAGAGAGAGAGGAAGAAATGTTTGACAGTTGAAGCATCCAAAAAACAGAGTCTCCTCAATCCTAACAGAAATCAATAATTCATAACTTGCAACTATTTTCTTCAACTATTTTATCATTTTTATTCAAGAGTAAAGTATAATATAGTAATTCATTTATTTTTTTGTTGCTCCAAGATAACAGTTTGCTACGTTAAATTTAATACTTAATATACCAATTTAGTTTAACTCTCTACCTCCTCGTTATTCTAAAATCTACACTATAGGATCATATATTCTAGATCATTAATAAAAAAAATATAAAATTAATATATATTTAATTAATTTTTTATTTTTATGAAGAATGAAAATCTTATAATACATGGACTAATAAAAACTTTGAGATAAAACCACTCTTGTGAGAACTAGACTGGATGGCCTGGCCGGTCCATAGCTTACTATACTTAAAAATGTTTTTGGTTTCCAATCTTAACTAAATTAGTAGTTCGACTATTTTGAACTAGAGAAATTTCGGTTTGACTGTGCTAAACCCGATTAAACTGCAATAACCCATAAAGTGAACCGGATAGTTCACTTAGAAATTAAAAAAACATAACATTACTCATACGTTTTTTTTTGTTTTACTTTGATCCAAAAGAAGATGAAAAATTTTAGTTTTATATAATTATACATAATTATTAATTATATAAAATTTACATGTAATTATATATTTATAGATAAAAATTATTAAATTATATATGAAATCCTCAAATCACACGATGTGATAAAAGATGTACTCGTAATCCTAATACTATAGGAGTATCCACCCAATTTACATCTTTCAAATATTTCGGCCCATTGACATATATTTAAGCCTAATAACAAGCATACGCTAGTCTCGAGTACAATCACCAAAAGCACCAAGCACCGTCTTGAGTGTAAAATATTAACCAATGATTCAATCTTCACACGAGTCATCATAAACAAAATAATTTAGTGATATTTAGGACGTTAGACTTTTATTTACAAAGTTAATAATATAATAAAATATAAGGTAAGATTGGATTAGGTTAGATTATATAAATAAAATAAAAGAATACATTCTACTACAAAATCAACTAAACTATAAAAAAAAGTAAGATAGATGATATATCCTCTAGACCTCAAGATTACTTCATAAGTAAAGGGGTTATTTAAATTTGAGAAAAAAATATATATGGAGTCACAATATAAGGAATTTTTATACTATCATTATATTATTTATCATTTATTTTTTATTATATTGACTTTTAAATAAAAAAGTAGTATAAATGATTGTTCCAATATGGATAAATCTAGGTGGTTTCTAGTCTGTCTCGAGTGCATGGCCGAATCTAGCTAACTCTTGTTCACCCGCTAGGGTGGCCAGTCTCACAACAAGTGTCATAAAGGCTTCTGACGCGTCATTAATGCTTCTGACTCATCATTAATATATTTCTGATCCCGCCATTAATATGCCGCAGACTCGCCTTGACTGACATTCCACCTGTCACACCACCTGCATATTCTATCTGTCCCTGACAATTCGATAATTGCAGACCTACAAGATGAGCAAGGACATCCCAGCATGTCCTCATTGTACCTGCTATGCACCAACCAATTGTCGGGTGCTACATCAATAGTCTCAAATTCGATAAATAGAGAAGCTCACATAGAGAGTATAATTAATTCTCATTCTCTCATTTATTGTTGCACTTATTGTTATTGCTCTAACTTCTCTCTTACTTGCTTTCATTCTCTCTAAGATTCTTTACTGACTTGATCATTGAAAAATCTTTTTAGGTACCTACTCTGGTGGGTCAAAACGACATACCTACCAAAACTTCTTATCATTCTCATTCTACTGGACATCCAGTATCGACCATTCCCCTCCAAATACTAAAGAACAATGATGAATAAGGTATAACTGTGTATAAAATTTTATTTTATCCCTATATATATATATATATTAAAGTTTTGAATTCTGGTTGGAGTGGTGACTTTATGAATTGTCTATGATGACATTCCACATCCCATTGGTGGGAAGGTGTGAGGAAAGTTAAGGTATAATCCATTTCACACGTTGGATCACTTATTCACATAAACATATTCAGATTATTATCTCAAAGCCCTTTCGTTGACTTTTAAAAACAATACATTAATTTCATAGTCAACACACACAAATCTTATTTTATTTTACGGGCAACAACAAAATATCTACACTTTCAACAATACGACAAAAAATAAGGAAATTGTTTTTTCTTTTCCTTAAAATTTAGTAAGAGGAAAATAAACTGAAGGCCCACTCACTAAAGATGTGCATGCATTATTATTCCATCCACAGAAAATGAGAGAATGAACTCATACAACAAAACCACATCTCATACATGGCAAATAGTGTTTTTTTTTAAAAGAAATGGTATGTGTTAACTACAAATAATAGATTGTTTATTCTCTTTTCACAACTAATTAGTATTTTAAATCAAAGCTTATAAATTAGTATCATAAAAAAAAGCTTATAAATTAGTTGAGAGCTTATAAGTTAAGAGCGAATAATTGCAAACCATTTTAGTTAATTGAATCAGAATTATTTTGTAGTTAATTGATAAGTTAGATGATAAATGTAAAATGAAATAAGCCTTTAACTAAGTCATAATTTGTCTCAAATATCTTATTAAATATAAGTTTATAAGCTAATTACTTATTGAATAAGTTATCTTAACAAACACACAAAAATACCTTAATTTTTTATCGAGTAAGTTAGACTTAGTGCATGTATTTTATTCTCTTTCTCTTTGTTTTTTGAATTATTTGTCTTTTTATTAATGACAAAAGTGCAATTTTATTATAATTAAAAAGACAAATGTGTCCTTGAAAATTATATTTTTATTTGTTTTTTGAAGTATTTGTCTCTTCATTAATGAAGATGATCATAATTCAATCCCACTAAAATTTATTTGTGAATTAGGTTTTAGAAAGTAATAATGAAACAAAAATAAATATTTTATAGCCATGAAGTATACTTTTATGCACATCTAAAATTGTTAGTATATTACTCCACTCTTATTTCATTTATTGTTTTTAAAGAAATAAGCACACGTATTAATGTATGCAATTAATATATCTAATAATAAAATAATCTACATCTACTCCTATCTTTGATCAACATTAATTTATTTTACTTTCTTTCTTATTAAAAAGTGAGTTGTTGATGTTAATTGGATTATTAAAAAATTAAACATTAACACATTGTTCAACTTTAAAAAAAAAGTTAAAGAGGAAAAGAGGAAGTACTAAGTTTATATTTTTCTTCCGTGGGCAATAAATTCACATTTTGCTAGACAAATTTAGGGTAACTAGAAACTTATGCGTTGAAGAGGGGAATACATCTTATCTTCCAAAAATGTATAACTATGTATTACTTATTCAAATTGGTTGAAAAAATATTTTAATTTAAAAAGTAATAACTAACCAATTATCTTTACAATTAAAATAAGTGTCATGAAGTAACATATTCTTGTGTTATAAGGGTGGCAAAATTATCCATAATCGAAAATCCATCCAAATCCATCCAAATTAAATCCATCCGTTAGAACTAATGGATTTAAATGGATATAATCCAATGGATGATGTTAATAATGGATTGATTCAAATCCATCCATTATATCCAATGGATATCCATGGTTATATCCATTTGAATGGATAACCAATCCATCCAAAAAAATAAAAATAAAACAATTTTTTTTTCCAATTAATTCAACATTAATATATAAAATCTTTCACCTTTCTAAGCACAATCTCACACACATTACAAAAGTTGAAAATTGCAATTGTGATTTTAAAAAGTGCTTATCAAAAAAGTAAAAACGATTACTGCCTTAGTGCTTTACCCCAAACATCTTAATGCAAAGTATAAATATATCATTTTGGTTATTGACTAATGTGATAATATAATCACAAAATTAAATATTTCAGGATGATGAACTGTTGCATACAACTTATGGAAGTCCCAATTATTAGGGGTGTAAGCGGTTCTGGTTTAAACCCTAAAACTGATGAAACCGAACCATAAAATGCGGTTCGGTTCAATTCCGCAGTTCGGTTCAGTTCCGTGGTTCGGTTCAGTTCCGCAGTTCGGTTCAGTTCCGCAGTTCGGTTCAGTTTTTTTATTTTGAACCATTTAAGTTCGGTTCGGTTCACGGTTTTGTAAATTTTGGAACAGTTAGAACCGAACCGCATGTTAAAAAATAATTTTATTTTATATTTGGATGATTAAGCTTTAAAGTTAGAGATAAAGTATGATTAAGAATTTAGGATTATTAATAAAATAGTTTATAAATAAGAGACAAATAGAAAAAATAAATTAGTAAACAAACCTAAATATCTATTATCTCTATATTATTCATTGAGAAGATAGAAAGAAAACTAAAAAAACTAGTATACATTTTGTCACTATTCAGAGATGAAATTAATCAAATAAAGAAATTAAAGAACTAAAAGAAAATAAAGAAAGAACTCGAGGATATTACTAATGGTGTGGAGTATTAGGTGTTACTGTTGGACTAAAATATTTGTACCAAGTTTGTCATTCTTAAATTTTGTTGAACATTTTAGAAGATTTTGTGGACTAAAATTTCAAGTTTGTAGTGCGTTGAGATGTTGAATTATTATTGTTTTACTAGAAAGAGTATTAAATATTTTATTATTGACGTGTTTAGTATTCATTTAGTTGACCTTATACTTTGCAAATTATGTTCAACTATTTCTTAAATGATTTTCTTTAAATAAGTTGAAAAACTGCGTAACCGAACCACTAATGAACAGTTCAATTCCTAAATAAAATTTGCGGTTAATCGACCGAACCAGACTTTTACACCCCTACCAATTATGTTGTACCAGAGATTCTTGCTACTAAGAGTGCTTATAATTTTTTTTTCATAAATTCACCTTTTAAAATTGCTTATAAAAAAAAACACTTTTAAAAAGTGTTTGTTAAGAAAAATATTTTTTAAAATTGATATTTAAAAATGCTTTATTAAATAATATTATTTAAAAGAATTTTTTCTTTAAATTGCTTTATTAAAATGTTTTGTTCAAATTAAAAAAAAAAAGTGGGTTGGATATCCATCCATCCAATCCATTAAAATGGATACATGGATAAAATGGATGGATTGAAATCCATTGGATATGGATGGATTGGATAATTTAAAAATGTAATGTACTAAATTTATTTGGATTGATGGATAGTTTTTTATCCATCCATTAGGATCCAAATCCAAACTCATCCAATTGTCACCCCTAGTTATAAGAATGTGATAGTATCTCTTGATAGAGTTGCTCTCTATAAAAACTATTGTCATTAGTTGTACTAGCTTGTCGTCTGGTACTCCGTATTAATCGACCTATATTCTTATCTTTATGATATAGAATGTATCATTTTCATGTTATACTATTTAAGAAAAAACAATTTAAATATAAGAAATGCAATATATGAAATCAATGGAGAGTGAAGATATAAATAAGAGAATGTGTGGAAGATTAATAATATATTAATATAAAAATGAAAACAATGAAAGAAATGTGTGGAAGTTAATAGTAGTTATTAACGAGAGAGTTAAAAATTATAAATTTGGAATATAAAAATTATGTAATAATAGTGATTATTACTTGTTTTGGCTTTATTAATAGTATAGAATAATGCACCATAAGTTAATAAATAGGAAAAAGGTACATAAAATCACTGAGAACTTTTTGTCTTCTACAAGCAGTTATTATGAACTATTTTTCTTACTGATTACTCTTTAAACTTTATCATTAATAAAATTGGTCTTTGTATGAATATATTATTATATTACTAATAAGTCAACTAGAAAATTGATGGAATAAGACTCACAACAATATGAATGTAATAGTGGAGATTAGCCAATATTGATATTAGAAAGAAACCACCATAAAAAACAGTAATATTGATACATTAAAAATGATTGAGAATAAGATGATAATTGAATTTTAAACTTAAAAATGGTTAAAATAGTAATATTGATACATAAAAAATAAAATAAAATAACAATGGTCTAGTAGTAAATTTTAAAACAAAGTGCATGAGTTAAAAAATTTCATTACTATTAATTTAACATTATTTTATGTAAAGCCAATTTCACTCACAGTTAAATTTTAAGGAGTACTTAGGAAGGAAAAATAATTTATGATAAATATTTGTAAAAGACATAAAATTTAGGGTGTTTTGACAAATTTTCCCTAATAAATAAGAGTAATAATTATATCAACAAAAATAATAAAATATAAATAGATAGATGGTGTATTCCATGAAACAAACTTTTCAAAGATTGATTTTTTCAAATATAATAATATGAATCATCGAATTTTATTCGAATGATCATTAAATGAGAATATTTTTTATTGTGAGAAATAAGAATAGTTAATATGAGTCATTGAATTTTATTCGAATGATCATCAAAATTAAAAGATATAATGCATGAATATCAATTTTTTTTTATAAGTAAACTATATTAAAAACAACACAAGAGGTGTTAACCCAATACAAGCAAAAACCAATTAGAGATCTTTTTTAAGTATATAGAAATACAATACTTTAAATTAATACATAAATTTAGAACATCAATATCATATGATCAATAACTAATTCTTAATCATAACCAGTAAAACCTAGACTTATGCTTATTATAATTTTTATATAAAAATTGTTCTCACTTCAACCACTTTATATATATATAATTATAATTGCAAGCATTAACTTTTTGTACCAAATATCATAATTATGTACTTACTCTTAGGAGAAAAAAAACATTATAGGTTTCCTTGTTTTAATGCCTTTATTACTCTTAGGAAAAAAGACATTAATAAGATGGAGTTACCCAGTATATTATATTGATTTCTAGGGTAACTCTATCTTATTAAGAATATAATATTCATGTATTAATAATGTATTGTTCACTATTTATTTGATTTTTTTAAAGTCAAGAATGATTGAAAATGAATGATAATTAATATATTAACAATATAAAAAAACTTTTACATTATCGATGTATATATTTTTCTCTCTTATTAATAGTTAAAACTATCCCTTACATTTTGTTTGATTTATAGAAGATAAGTTGATAAAAGAAAAATTGAGAGAATAAAATATGTAGAAAATGTGGTGATTTTTTAATTGTTTGGTATGATAGAAAATGAAAAAAAGTGAAGAGAAAATAATATAATTATTATTGATAATGACATTTTTTGGTACTATCAAGAGTATCTCACCACTTATAAGTAAGATACTAATCTTCTTTGTGGTGTGTGATTTTTCCTCCAAATAAGTGTCTTTCACAATAATTGAACATTTAATATTTAATTTTCCTGTGGATCTAACAAAACTTTACACCACTGAACTAACATTATGTTGTTTATTAATAACGACAATAACATGTATGTGTTACTTTGTTTTCTTTTCAATTTTAGGAAACTGTCGTCAATTATAAGTGTGACTCACACAAAATTTTCAATAGAAACATTTTACACTAAATATTAGCAATTAAATGTAATTTTATATAACCTTTTTTACACAAAATATTTAATATTACCTTTAATATTAAATATTTATTAAAGGTTCTATAAATATTTAATGTATTTCGTGTACGATATTAAAGGTAAAATATTTAATGTATTTTGTATAAACTTAAAGGTAATTTTATAGAACCTATTTAATATGATGATTTGATATATTAGTTTGGGACATACTTTGAGACCGTCATTCCTAATCCAATTTTCTCAATTTATTCTCCTTCTAATATTGGAGAGAAAATATAATGTCACAGGTCCCACCATTTTTTCTTTTTTTTCTTCTTTTTAATACAACTAAACAATGGAAAATAATATCTTCCTTCCTTTTTCATTCCTCTTAATTCGTTTCCTTCCCTTTTCACCTTAACCAAAAATAACATTAAGTATATTAAGTTGATGTTCTCCTCTTAAGTTATCGTTTGTCCCTCTCACTATGTGGATACCAATATTAAGATATGTATATTATTGTTGACCTGAAATATAATAATAGGAAAATACTCATTTCAATCATTTTTAAATTTTATAGAACCTTTTTGGGTAATTTTTATGATAATTAAAATTTATTAATGAATTAGGTATATTATATTAAATATTATTAATTAAAGGTAATTTTTTTATAAAACTTTCATTTATTAGTATGATTAACTCATTTTCTATATTCATTATATATTATTTAATAAAAATATTTTAATGAAAAAACACTTAATATATTAATTTGTTTTTGGAAGGAATGCTATAAAAGGAATCAAAATCAATATATCAAACTAATGCATAAAACATTACCAAAAAACCTAATGCATAATAGATAGGAATGAAGGGGATAAAGTTGAGGTGGACGCGTGAGACGTGTAAAGTTAAGTTGTTGAGGGATGAATGGAAAGTTACATAAAAAATATAATAAGTAATTAACTAATACAAGTATAATATATGTACTTATATATTTCTCTAATGATAAAACATACATCTCTTAACAAATGTAATGATTATATTTATTTTTTATCTTTTATGATTAACATTGTTTTTTCCACGAATTTGAAAGGGATTAATTAAAGACGAGGAATGTAATGGATATATGGTGATGTTTAGCGTGAAGATTACACCCCACCCCAGGCAACGTAAGTTTATTAAGAAATGTGAAGAAGATGACTGGTCCACGTGGACAGCATTCCCGTTTAAAATCAGTATTCTGAGTTAGGTGGGTCCCTTTCCTTTGTTCCTGAAATCCTCACATCAAAACAAAATAAAACTCCTCCTTCTCTTCCATTTTCATTTTCCTAGAACCTTCTTTCTCTTCTTATTTATACCAACCTTTCTTCATTTTTATTATTATTATTATTATTATCACTATTGTTATTTATCTATTCTTGTTATGATATGAGGCCCATTCATCCTCCACCCTCCTCCTCCGCCCTTGCTGGTGGTGCTAACCGTTCTCACCACCGGCGTCGCCAGGACCTCACCATACCCCTCCCTCAGCGTGACACAGCCCTCGCTGTCCCCCTCCCTCTCCCGCCCACCTCCGCCCCCACCACCCACCAGCTCATCCCCTTCTCCGAGCTGGAGCGTCTCAACCGAATCGGAAGCGGGAGCGGCGGCACCGTCTATAAGGTCATCCACCGTCCCACCAAACGGCTGTACGCTCTGAAGGTCATCTACGGGCACCATGAGGAGGCCGTACGGCGCCAGATCCACCGTGAGATCCAGATCCTCCGTGATGTGGACGATCAGAACGTGGTGAGGTGCCATGACATGTACGATCACAACGCTGAGATTCAAGTCCTTCTTGAATTCATGGATGGAGGTTCACTCGAAGGGAAGCATATCCATAACGAGCAGAACCTCGCTGATCTCTGTCGTCAGATACTGAGTGGACTCGCTTATCTCCACCGGCGCCACATCGTCCACCGTGACATCAAGCCATCCAACCTCCTGATCAATTCAAGGAAGCAGGTGAAGATCGCTGACTTCGGCGTTGGTCGGATCTTGAACCAAACCATGGATCCATGCAATTCAGCAGTTGGAACAATCGCTTACATGAGTCCTGAGAGGATCAACACTGACATCAATGATGGACAATATGATGCATATGCTGGTGATATATGGAGCCTTGGAGTTTCAATATTGGAGTTTTATATGGGAAGGTTTCCATTTGCAGTTGGGAGACAAGGGGATTGGGCTAGCTTGATGTGTGCTATCTGTATGGCTCCACCTCCTGAGGCACCCGTCACTGCTTCACCGGAGTTTCGCGATTTCGTATCCAGGTGTTTGCAGAGGGAACCTTCTAAAAGGTGGACTGCATCAAGGTTGTTGGGACATCCTTTTATTGCTCAGGGAATTCTCAATCATGCTCAGATTCATAACAACAACCTTCATCACCTGCTACCTCCAACCAGGCCCCTTTCTTTTTAATTACTCTCTTTTCTTTTCTTTTCTTTTATTATTATTATTATATCATAAAAACAACAACTTTATGTATGTTTTACATAATGGATGGATGGATGGATACATGCCTTACCCATTACTTCAAAATCTTATATTTCATGGGAATTGGCTATTGGAATCAATCAAATATGGATTTTATATCCTTTCTTTTTAAATTCTTCATTTGCATTTTATTTCGATTATGTGTGTTCGATGATAACCTGGTTGTTTACCAAGTGCTTTCATGGTTAGTGCCAAGAGTAATTAACGATATTGTGTATGTCCAATGTTGGTTCAGTAACTGCATTAAAGCTTAAGCTTATCAGATGATAAGCAGTTTGTTTAATACTTGCATTTATGGTTAGCGGTAACCATTAATTACGCTTATCAGATTTGTTTAATAGTACATTTATGCTTAACGGTAAGCTTTTCGTATTTCGTTGAGACTCTTAGAGGTGAGTTTGTGGTTAATCATTTATATTGGATGATAATGGTATGGTTAACTGCTGACTGGGAGCAGGTTTTTGTGGGTAAATTCATAGTTAAGGGTTATCAGTTAACCATTCCATATGTAAGCAACCACGAGTATATTCGGAAAAGAGAAGTGTGAAAGGATATTTTTTTTATATAAATCGTCTGCATGCTTCTTTGGTTGTTGAGCTAAATTAAGCTCCTAAATCTTTACTAGATAAGAATCTAATTAATCTGTGCTTGTGGAATCAAAGACTAATCCTGTGGTCCCTATTTTGGTTCATCTCCTTGCCATTTTTCCCTTGGAAGGATGCTATTGTTTTGCTCTAAACTTAACTTTTCCATATTATCTGTTTCAGTTTCACACTTTACCAGCATTCTGTTCTGTTAAAGTTGATTCCAAATGCTAAAAAGCATCCTTAGTGGTAGAAAGGTGAGTGGAAAGGTGAGTGGTTTGTTATTAGTCAGGTAAACTACTACTATCAGAGTTAACTTGGGATACTTATTTTCATTACTTTGCCCTTTGTATGGAATCAAAGAAGGAATGAAATCTCCTTGTGACCCTTTTTGGTTTGGTCACTTTCGTATCTTTGTCAGCTTTTCCTTAGATAATGGGTCATACACTTCTCAATTTTCAATCGTGCAGGGGAGTTTTATCAAGTTACGACACTGATTATTGTATTTAATTATGCCATTTTCAGGAAGGAAATATTTTCCTTTTTAAGCAATTGTTCTTAAATTTCTTTGAATTTGTATGTTGTGGTAAAGCTTTAGGCTCACTAACAGGAGGGATTTGGAGTGTCTAAAATGAGCAATTGTTCTAAAGTAAATTAGATCATTTAGTGAATGAAGAAGATGACAATAGAAATCTCATTTTAGATCAGGACTTGCCTATTTTGGTAACTCGTATATGTTCTTCTCATTTAGTGTGGTTTCATCACATTACAATTTACAATTTACATGAAGCATAACAGCATTTCTAAATGGGGCAATTACTACAAAAGGAGGTACCATTTGTGGGTACTTGCCCATAGGTGTGGGAAGGATGAGACATTAGAGTATTGAAGGGGCTTTGGATGAATGAGATGCAATTATTACTACATTGAAAGTTAAATTAAACTTCACCTTTCACGTGTTGGTTGCTATTTGCTAGAAACTCTTGTATCACAAGACTCTCTAGGTTGGTTATTATGACTGTGTTAGATGCAGGATTGTGTAACATAACATGACATTGGAACCAAATGACTGTCATGTTATGGCTTCTTTTTATGAACATGTCATGTTATGATTGTATGGTCTGCAGTTTAGTATATCTTGTCCTAATAGATGAAGCATTTATTTAGATATGGTACAGAATTTCACTCACAAAAAGTGTAACACAAAGTAGGTAAATTTTATGGAGAAGTTGAATTGTTGAAAATTTAGGAAGTCAACTTCAAAAGTGACCCAAGATATCCAACTATTGTAGAACATCTATTGAAATATTCAACTATTGTTACATTAGGAGCAACTTCCATTGCAAAGACAGAAAAGGTTTACATTTTCATTCGGACAAAGCAGCAAATTGATGTGCTGAGCTCACAATTTCATCAACCAACCAAATGTCCAAAAAGATAATGAAAATGTACATGAATAAAATAATAGTGTTGGATTTCCATGGAGTCATTGTGTTTTTGGCTGATGAGTCTATAACTCTTAGTTAGTTGGATAGACCTCATTGTTAGGTCCTTTGATGCAACCGAAATAATAGCAACTTTGATAAACTTTAGTAAGAACAAACCAAGGTTTGCAATTATGATATCTCCATGACCAAGGAATGGTGATTTTTTCCTGTTAGGACTTTCAAGTATTTGATCGTAATCAGAAGATAAAAGAAGAAAAAATAGAGCAAGAGATTTTATTGAACATTTTTTCCAAAAAAAAATGGTAGGCATTCAAATATATTGACATTTTAGATTAATTTCATATTGAGCTAATAATTAGTTTAAGCACATTTACCTCCTCCATAACAAACAATGATTATAAATATAATTTTCATGATTAAACATGTGTAAAATATATTAAGTCTATTGTATTTTTCTATATAAAAGGTTGGTTAATTTCTTTGTAATGCAATTCATTCTTTTTATTTATTCGATCAATGAAATACACAATTCATTCTTTTTATTTATTCGATCAATGAAATACACAATCATTTTTTACTATTTGATTTTTAATAAGATATTAGAAAAATGTAATTATATTTTTAATGATGTGTTGTTTAGTTTTCAATATCCAATTTCATATAGCCTAAGATTCCATCACCTTAGCAGAAATCAACATCGCCATTCCTCATCTCACCATTTCTTCAATTCTTGGATTATTATCCATTTCTTCCTCTTCATGTTGCTATCATCTCTCCCTATCTTACCACCTTCACAAAACGTCACACTCTTTAGTGAAGTTTTATTATCTTTTACGATATTTATATTATATATTTCTCTCGATTTTTCTTTATATTCTTGAGGCAAATATTGTTAATATTTTATCATATTATTTCAATCATATTCTTCTCTTATTGTTTATGAGCAAAAGTTGTTCATATTTCATCATAATCTTCTTTTGTTATTCTTGAAGTAAATATTTATCATAATCCATCATATTATTCTCTTGTTATTCTTGAGTAAGTAATGTTCATTTTTCATCATTTTCTAGATTTCTCTCATTTTTTGGTCAGGAAACCAAAATGGTTTTTATGAGTATTGTTATTATTAATAAGTATTATTCATATTTCATCATATTTTAAATTTCTCTCATTATTTGGCTAAGAAATCAAGATAATATTCTTAAACAATAATATCACATTGATCTATTTGACATTCTTTCTATTATGTTGGTTCTTGATTAACAATATTGTTACTTTCAATTTTACTAATTTTCTTCTTAGAATTCTTCTATTTCTTTTATTAATTCTCTTAACACAAATTTACTAGTTTCATATCTTATATTTTGAAGAATTCTTCTATCTCTTGAAAAAAATTCTATTCAAAAGTCTTTTTTTATCTGTCATATGTCACAAGTTGATATTTTATTTATTAATGGTTGATTACAAATAATATGTGTCACTTTATGTGGGTAAGAATATTATTCAGAATGGGTAAGAATATTAACACAAATTTGGTTATGCGTCCTCAAATGGGTAAGAATATTATTCAGAAATTGAAGTTGTAGACCTTCTAACAAAAGGCTTTGAAGCCTTCTCCAATCAATCATTTTTTGTCCAAGCTGAGAGTTGTCAACATCCACTCTCAACTTTGAGGAGAAATATTGAAATATATTTTAATATTTTGAGTTAATATTGTATTGGATTAGTAATTAATTTAAACACACTTACCTTTTGCATAACAAACAATCATTTTAAATTTAATTTTCATGATTAAAATATATGTAAAATATATTAGTTAGTTAAGTACCGTTAAGTCTATAGTATTTTTTATATAATATGTTAATTAATTTCTTTCTTATTCAATTCATTTAATTAATTTTTTTTATTTATTCGGTCAAATGAAATACACAATCAATTTTTTGTTATTTAATTTTTAATAGTGGGAAAGGAAGAAGTTGAAAGTACAGTGTGCAATGAAATTATGTTATTAATGTCACTAGAAATCCCTTTTGTTTCAATTAGGTGAAGTAACATTTTATTTTATGTAGGGGTTGATATGTTATAGAGATTAGTCTTTGACAAAGATCAATGTTTAGATTTTTCATTTAGAGAAAGCAACAATTTTACATTCTGAGGTCAATCGGTCATAAATAACGAAAGAAACATTTCACCAACTACCTAAAAAAATAAAAATTAGAAATAAAAATAAATATAAAATTATTCGTTGCACATATTGGGCTAGATTTAGTTTCTATAACTATATCGTCACCTTGCATGCACAATGTTAACTCTCATAACTCATAAGCCTTTAAATCAAAATCAAGGTATTCAATTAGATTTTGTTAATGGTCTATCTTGATTATTCTTTACAAGTCTAGGAAGTGGATTTTTACTCCTCAAGGCTAAAAAGTGCTTTATAGTAGTAATCTTATGAAAAATGAAATAAAAAGGGTATAAAAATAGAAGATGGAAAAAATATAATCAATGCTTCGATTTGGTAGTGGAAGGATGTTGGAATAAGCATTGGCGGTAATTGAATACCTTACTTTAATTGGCTGAGACCATTTGGATTATCTTCATATCAAATCGATAATTGAAAACTACATTAAAGCTTACTTGTAATGAATTTCTACTGCCCAAATTTCTTAATGGAAAATTGTTCAAATAAGGTGGCTAGAAAATTTCTTAGGGTGTCTAGCATTAAATTCATAGGTTGAAAATCAATTATGGATGTTGATATATTCTTGTTTTAAGTAGAAAACCATTTTGTATTTATTATTTTCCTATTAAATCATATGTGTTTAATCAATATATTTTGGTACTGATAAAACAAATCTTCCCTAGATAATCTTGTTAATTATACCTAGCTATTTCATATATACAGCATATATACTACAATAGTGCTAAGAAGAAGGGTGTTGGTATACTTAGAATTTCATTTAGATAAAGGGTGCCAATGTCTGTTTGCAATGGCTTCAATAATGATAGCCCTCCAACCTGAGCATACTCCACCAATTCCAAAGTAATCTCTCATATTCAGATATTATGAACATTGTTAGGGCATTATTATATTATGACGATGATATAACAATTCTCTTAGTTTAAATGGTTGACACAAATAAATCAAAGACTTAATTCAACTTTTGGTAATATAATTAATATATTAATATATCAAATATTAATACATTAAGGTTCTGATATAGGTTCTGTAATCCATCAAGATTGGGGGAAGTAGCTGTACAAGTATGAGTCCAAAAACCATTATTCTAATCACTCTTCATCATGAGGAGGCCTATGCCACTTGATCTAGTTGTTATAGTTTCTCATAAATATATTAGTAGGGACCATATTTACTTGTGTTATTCTATATGTCATCATCGGTGAGAATAAATGTATTTAAAATTTTAATTGTTAATTAATTTTCTAATCAATCATAGAAAATTTTAATTATTAATTAATGTCTAATAGATTTAAGTTTGTCCCTTAAAGTGCTGTTGGAGGCCCTATAGCTTCTAACTAACAATTTGTAATAAGTAACTTCATGGTTTCAATATTTCATTCTCTAATACTATATAATCTTTAACTTGTTCAAATAATTTATTTCAACCATCCAAAAATTACTCATTGATTGAAATAGATGAACTCGTGCCTTTGTTGTCCAAATGAAACAAATTCTTTATGATTCACTCCACAACCGTATAACATAAAGTAAGGTGCATCTTATCAATAAATTTCGTTATGTTCCTAGTTTTCTTTAACAATTTCTACATTGAACTTTCACTACATCATTTTTGACCTTTGACAATGGCTGAAAACCATGGCCAAAAGTCAAACAACCGTTCTTATCAAATATGAAGGATGAAGAAGGCAAAATTACTTGTGATACAAGTAACATCAAGACTACCAAAGCTTCACCTAATTAAGTTACCTTATGTTAATTATGTTGAATAGGTTTCTTAGTTAAATGGTAGTTAGAATTGTTGTAAATAGTAAGGGTAATTTTGTCTTTTCATATATTAGTTAGTTAAATAACTAACTTTCTATATAGGGAGAGATTGATTCTTGTAATTGTTGATTAAGTTGAATGAGAATCACTCTTCCTCAATTCACTTGCCAATTCTATTCATTTTCTCTGCTTTCACATACAAGAGAAGTTACAAGTTTTCTTCGACATTTCTCTTCTCATCAAAAGCTTGTGAAGCTTCCATGGCAAGTTGCAGTTTTCACATGGTATCATACATTCTTCATTGAAGAGGTTCTGCTACTTTTATGTTGCGTCTTAATTGTTTGATTATGTTTTTCTCTTATGTTTTCTTCTTCTCTCTATTACTCTGTTTTTCTGTGATTTTTGACCTAAATCGATTTATGGAGAATCACATAATTAGTAGTGTGAATCCTATTCAGGATCCTTCTTCACAATTCTACATGAATTCAAGTGAAAATCCTAGTGCAATTTTAGTATCTACTCTTCTGAACGGGGAGAACTATCATTCGTGGTCCCGCGCCATGAGTATGGCATTAAAAATGAAGAATAAGTTGCAATTCATTGATGGATCACTTCCTAAGCCTCCAATTGATAATCCTACCTTTTCTATGTGGGATAGATATAATACATTGGTGGTTTCATGGCTAACTCATTCAATTGACACCTTTGTTGCACAAAATATCTTGTGGATGGATACAACTTTTGAGATATGGCAGGACCTTAAAGAAAGGTATTATCATGGAGATATCTTTCAAATTTCTGAATTGCTTACTGAAATTCATACCTACAAACAAGATAATTTGTCAATTGGATCATATTTCACTCATGTCAAAGGTTTATGGCAAGAATATGATAATTTTAGGCCAATTCCATCTTGCTCATGCATAAATAAGTGTGAATGTGGTCTAGTTCCAACTGTTAAAGGATATAGAGAACATGATTATGTTATATGTTTTCTTAAAGGCTTAAATGATTAATATGAGGCAATTAGGTCACAAATAATTTTGATGGATCCATTGCCTGACATAAATAAAGTGTTTTCTTTGTTAATTCAAAAAGAAAGACACCTTCACAATCATATAGTTGAACCAAGGATTTTAAATAGTTCTACTCATCATGGATATAATGCACATAGTGTTGATTCTAGAAATAACAATTCTATTTCTAATAGAGGGAGAAATAGAGGAACTGGTTATCAAGTCAATCAGAAAGATTTTCCTATGGTCAATCAAGAGGTTCAAATGGTTTAGTCAAGTTTGCAGGAGGAAGAACTAGTAAAATGTGTACCTTCTGTCATAGATCAGGGCATACAGTTGATCACTGTTATAAAAAAACATGGTTTTCTATGAGGTTTTCAAAGGAAAAATGTTGTTAATAATGTTGCAACCAATCTAAAAAATGATGGTATTTGATCGAGGTCGTACCCGATGCAAATAATATAACAATTACAAACTATAGTACTAGGAAGTGACTCCTATATCATATCCCAAGGATTATCTTTCAAGCAAAACTTTAAACACCTTATACTCACACACACAAAGGGGTTTTTTGTTGTTGGATTAGTATGAACAATAAGCAATTTTAGAAACAGTAAATAACAATGTGATAAAATGGCTAAATCATATTAGTTTGTTTGTTCAGAACTCAATCCTCAGTTTCTAAAGATTAATTTCAGATTTCAAACATCATCTTCCTAATTTGCACAGTTTTAGAACTTAAACATTTAACTAAGCGAAATCAGAATAGCCATGGAACAAATTCACAAAAACTAAGAGTTCATGCACTAGAGAGTAAATCAATTAAGCGAAGATAAACTCACAAACCAGTTTCTAACAATAGGATTAAGAAAACCATGTTCAGAAATAGGATAGAGAAATAAATAGTAAGGAAACACAAAATGCATTAATAACAAAACCTCAAGAGTTGTGATACATTACCAAATGAATTTAGTCTACAAGTTTAGCCTTTCATGGAAATGGAAGCAAAACGGAAATGAAATGAAGAAGAAGTTTCAAAACCGAAAATGAGGGAAGAACAAGGAACCCTAGTAGAGCCAAAGTGGGAAAACGGAATTCTAAAACAAGGGCATAAAATTCGGGTTCCCTCTTTTAAAAAAGATTAAAACCAAAAATGGGCCATAAACAATGAGCCCAAAATTAAAACCGAGTTTACAAATAAAAACTCCTAAAATAAAAATACAATCTTCACTTTAACACATATCCTCCACTTCCATAATGCCCAAAATGTCATTGGTGCCAAATATGATCTTAAAATAATAATAGATTTAATCAGGCCAAATAATCACAAATTCACTCATTTAGGAATATTAGTCCAATAAAGTCTAAAACACTAAATTATGTGAAACAAAGTCAATTAGACATCAAAAATCATCAATCATGTTAAATTAAGGTTATGAATAATGTGTAATATATTGTTCATCAAATACCCCGACATTTTAACCTTTTGTACTCCTGGACAAAATCAAGAAATAATGCTATGCTAACTAATATGCATTAAAGTGAGTCATGCAAGAAGATCACAAAAACTAGAAACCTAAGAAAATCACATACTTCACAATGAAATCTAGGAAATATAAAGAAATGGGCAAAATCAAACACACAATAATGAAAGAATGAAATCAAGATATCCATGAACATCGTTCAATGAATTCAAGTATGCGAAGAAACCAATCAAGCCAAGAGGTGAGTCATAACAATGATAGAACCTCACAATATATGCTCTCTTAAGTGTTTACACTCATGTATCTTAGGTTGCAAGTGTTTACACTCAAAGTATTTCATGAAAACAAACACAACCATAGGTTTGACAAGCTTCTAACATCAACATCATAAGCACATGCACATAAAGATCAAAAGGAATTTTCGAGGTTGTAATGAAGCCAATGATAAGGTAGGATAAATATGGGATATGTAGCTAAAACCAAATGTTATAGAGGAGTAATGAGGAATAAGTAAAAAGTAAATAAAAATCAACCCTGAAATAAGACCAAATCTCTAATTCCAGTCCTCTTTGCCTTACTCAACCTTGTATTCACTTTTGTTTCTCCTTTTGTTGTTTTTCTTTTTTATTTTCGTTTTCTTTTTGTTCTTTTTGTTTTGAACACTTATGTACACAATTGCATCAACCATACATAACCAAGAACCCACAAGATTTGAAGTACAATGCACACTTTCTTACTTAATACCCATTTCCGCAACAATTCCAAAGCTCCAAAATCTCCTAAGGTTAGGACAATCATGATTTTTCACTTATAAGCTTGTAATGAGGTAAATAACAAGGAAAGAGGTAAAAAAGCTCAAATGGGCTATTATCGCGCCCCGATTTTCGGCTGCACGACCTCATTAGAGTTGCCACTACATTTTTTTTCAGTCAAAAAATGTAGAAAAATCTTTTGGCCCAATCACATTGGGCCTTGGACTTTGATATCCAAGTTCGAGAGTCGATTACACCCTATGGAAGGTATTAGCACCCTAGTTGCCCGTTTGAACAGTACCCTATTATATTGCATGGATTATTAATTGTGTTATTATTATTTTATTTAATTGTGTGATTAATTAATTAATTATTATGAAGAAAAAAATTGTTTTTATTATTGTGTCTGACAAGAATGACCCCCGTCCTATGTATCCCTATAAAGGGAACCAATGCTTACGTAGTTCTTTAGGTAGAAAAAGTTTATTTGGTTGACATTTATTAAAACTAGTAAAGTTTAAATTCTTTTTATGAAAAAAAGAAATGAGCGAAGCATAGCCCTTACGTCCAATACCGCATCTCATATTAAAACTTGGTTAAGAAATTCAAATTTTTGTTTTTTTATTTAAAAAATAAAAAAAATTTAAGACGTGAAAATATAATTAGTCCTATTAATCATAAGGAAGTGAAGTGTAGCCCTTACGTCCGACACTGCATCATACCTTACGATCTGAGTTAAATATTATTTCATTTTTTGTTGACTCATGGATGCTTGTTGTTTTTATTTTTTTAATATGTTTTAAATTGATATAATGAGAAACTAATTAATTACATATTTTGCTTCAAAACTAAATATTTATTCAAAAAATGTTGTAGTATGTACACAAAGAGTGTATTGTTTATGCATTTACCTTTTTGATGTAGTTATAATTATATATTACAATCGTGATAATTATTATTACTAATGCAATTATTGATAACAAAACTAAAACAACTATACAAGAAAGTGATGAAAATTACATACCTCTCATAGCGAATCCAACAAAAATGAAATGGTGCAACCCGAAAAATGTGCAAAAAAGGCTAACCAATGCAAACAGACATATAGTGGAGGTAGGGACTTTGTGTAGCACAGACTCAGAGACATCGCTTTGGACATATATATGAAGCTTCTCTACAATGTATACTAATGTAATTATAATTCATCTTGAGTTTCTTTGTATTTTTTTCTCATTTTTTGGGCGGTGTTCTTGTGTATGGGAGATCTTGAATTATTGTGGATTTCTTGGTTTTTGGTTGGATGAATATGTGTGGAAGATAATGTCTAGAGAAGAGAGAAATGATTGAAAAATGAATTTTTTGATTGAGAGGATTGTTGTGATGTAGTAGATTTTGATGTTGGGTGTGGATGAGAGATTTCGTGTATGGAAGATGATGTTTAGGGGGATTGTGGATCCGTTAGGATGAGAGATTTTGTGTATGGAAGATGATGTTTAGGGGGATTGTGGACCGTTAGGAAAGAAAAAAATGGTATCAACCTTTTTGGCTTTTGCTCCCCCCTATTTATAGCCGAAGCCATATGAACATCAATTAATTCCTAGGAGAACATTAAGGGATTATGGTTTTTTCTAATTCCCAATCTGATTTTTATCACACTTAAATGCAAGTTTTAATAGCCAAATTTTCATACTCAATCAATGTATTTAATTCCAGCACATGGCCAAATTGCAAAAAAAGTCAATCAACACCCAAATCTTTTCAAAATTCAAATCTCCATAATAATGATTATTAAAGCTCGAATTACAAATATTTGATTTTATTCTCATGGCCTTCAATATTCAAAATTCAAATTTCACTAATGATCATGAAAATATTTGTTAGGACCCAACAATCATTTTTTATTCTTCCTTTAAAAACGAAAATGGATTAAATATATGTCATTATGATGGATCATTCATTAAATATTCATATCTCCTTTATTTCTTTATTTGCTAGAAGTAATTTTCTTTGGAATCAATTGAAATAAAATTCATTAAGTGATAATGAATTCATTTATTTAATTTGATTACCCCTTTTCTAACAAAAGTCAATTCATGGAATCTAATCGGATTCACATAAAATATATATTTGAGTTGATGAAATTTGTATGAAAAATATTTATTGAAAATTTGATTTTTTTTAAGTATTTTTGGACCGGACAAAATTGGGTATTCACAGCTATCAAAGAATAAATTCATTCAAGGTATGCTTATATAGCTAAGTGACTTATTCAAAAAAAATGCCTAAATCACTTCAATTTGTGCATATGAATATCAAGTATCAACAAGAAATAAGTCAAGTTCTAGAGTGTAGTTCTAGAGTGCAAGTAATCAAGAGTGCAATTACACACGAGAGAATATTAGATGGTATACAGCAATGCATCCACAATTAAGGCTCAAATTCTCACAAGGGACAAGTCTATCACAATTGTTTCAACCTCTTAATTCTCAAAAGCAACTTGGTACACAGAAATGCAGGATTCACACTACAAGATATCATGAAAAACATGCATCAAAGAAAAACATGCATCAACAAAAATGTACAACCTACAATAGTCTCCCCCCACTCTTAAACTACACATTGTCTCAATGTAGCAAAATAAGAATATCCAGACATACATATCAATCAATAGAATTGGACAAGTGCAATAAAAAGTAGAGAAGGAGAGGAAGAAAAACTCATTGATTTATGGAGGGAGGAAAGTGAGTTCAACCAATGAGTCTTCCTCCATAATTTCATCCACTAAGGAAGGATTTGTGAGGAAAGGCTTAAGGAGATGCCCATTAACCTTGAAGCTCTTATTTGTGGATTCACTTTTGATTTCTAAAGTACCATAAGGAAACACATTAGTAACAACAAAATGACCAATCCACCTAAAACGAAGTTTACCACTCATGAGTCCAAGCCTAGAATTGTACAACAATACTTTTTGGCCAACCAAAAATTCCTTTCTAGAAATCAAGTTATCATGGAATCTTTTGGTCTTCTCTTTGTAGAAGTTAGAGTTCTCATAGGCTTCTAAGCAGATCTCGTCGAGTTCATTCAATTGGAGATTTCTTTCATCACTAGCTTGATCAAGAGCTAAATTACAAGTTTTCACAACCCAATATGCACAGTGCTCTATCTCTACAGGAAGATGACATGTTTTACCAAAGACAACCCGATAAGGGGACATCCATATGGATGCCTTGTAAGTAGTCCTATGTGCCAAAAGAGCATCCTCTAGTCTGTTGCTCCAATCTTTTCTGTTTGACTGCACCAAATATGATATGAAAATGATAATAGATTTAATCAGACCAGATAATACCAAATTAACTCATTTTAGGAATATTAGTCCAATAAAGTCTAAAACACTAAACCATGTGAAACAAAGTCAATTAGACACAAAGAATTATCAATCATGCTAAATTAAGGTTATGGATAGTGTGTAATACATTGTTCATTAGTATTGAAGAGGAAATATAAAAGAAGATGTTGGTTTCGAAGATAATGTGCCTATGATGCACCTAAATCCTTAGCAACACAAAGCATTGATGACTATATTCTAACAATCAGGTCCACAACATTAAGTTCACAATGTCAATCAATTGAGTAATGTTTCTAGTGTGTCTGCAATTAAACAGTCCAGTTCCCCAAAATCTAAAGGTAACCCTTGCATTTTGTTTTGTACTGTATCTAAATCCAACTCATGGATTTTAGATACAGGAGCTACTGATCATGTATGTCATACTATGTCTAGTTTTCATACTTTCAAACACATTAAGCCTGTCATTGTTACTTTGTCTAATGGAAGTCAAGTGTCAATTGTCATTGATGGTACTGTCATGTTTTCTAGTTAATTGTTTCTTACTAATGTGTTGTATATACCATCCTTTCACTATAACATGGTTTCTATCTCAAAGCTAACATATACCATCCCATGTAAACTAATATTTCTGGACAATGTTTGTCATATCCAGGAAGTCCACTCTTTGAAGATGATTGGTATAGCAAAACTTCAAGCTGAACTTTATGCTATGAACATCTTGTCATTGTCTCTACAACAATCTACAATTAGTATTGTTGTTCATAGTAGTGTTTGCTCTTTTACAAACTATGATTGTAATCTTTGGCACAACAAGTTAGGACATTTGTCCTATCAAAAACTGCTTGTAATACAAAATGATTTTCCTTTCATCAAATGTAATAAAGTTTTTGAACCTTGTGATGTGTGTCATTTGGCAAAGCAAAAGAGACTCCCCTATAATGACAGTTTATCCAAATCTACTTCCCTTTCTGATCTTATCCATATGGATATTTGGGGTCCATTATTCACATCTAGTGTCT
Source organism: Lupinus angustifolius (assembly GCF_001865875.1). NCBI lineage: Eukaryota > Viridiplantae > Streptophyta > Magnoliopsida > Fabales > Fabaceae > Lupinus > Lupinus angustifolius. The sequence continues at coordinate 8,376,590 of NC_032017.1, read as the reverse complement.
CTAGACATAGGTATTTTCTCACAATTGTAGATGATAAATCAAGGTTTACATGGGTGTACTTTATGAGACTAAAATTAGAAGTTTCAAATCTTATTCAAAACTTTGTCTCATTGGCCTATACTCAGTTTGGATTAAAAAAATAAAGTGAATTCATACTAATAATGGAAGAGAAATTTGGTTACATAATTTCTATGATTCCCAAGGCATTCTATATCAAACCACTTGTGTTGAAATACCTCAACAAAATGGTGTAGTTGAAAGAAAACACCAACATATCTTAGGGGTGGCTAGAGCTCTTATTTTTCACTATAACACACCTCATTGTTTCTGGACTTTTGCTATTTCCCATGCAATTCATCTTATCAACAAAGTATCTACTCCCTACATACTCACAATTCTCCTTATCATGTTCTTCACAAATTTAAGCCTGAGTTGTTGCACTTAAAGGTCTTTGGTTGTTTGAGTTATAAATTTACGTTAACTTCACATAGAACAAAGCTAGATCATAGGTCAATAAAGTGTGTATTCTTGGGTTATATATAAGGGGTTAAAGGGTTCATTCTTCCTGATTCTAAGACTAATGAAATATTCATATCTAGAAATTTCGTTTTCTATGAACATCTATTTCCATTCATATCATCTACTCCTTCTATGTCATCCATTATAAAACCAACTATACCACAAAACACCTTGAGTGATCCATTCTTAGATGTCCAAGTCAGTCATACACCTTCTAATCTTAATGAAGCACATCGGTCAAGTATATTATAGTCTGCATGTTTACATCCTTCTCGTACATAAGCTCCAAATGTTGAGTCTAACACTAGAAGTCAAACACATTGTCCGCCTATTAGTTGAACACATTGTCCTCCTTCTAGTCCTCATAGTATTAGACAATCTTCTATACATAAACACATACCTAAATATCTAGAGGACTATCACTGTTCTTTACCAACTGATAGTTCCCCTACATCCACATCCAATGTCAAATATCCATTGTCTAGCTTCATGTCCTATGACAAAGTTTCTTTGAGTCATAAATATTCTTGTCTAGCCATCTATGCTGTTAATGAACATGTGAGTTACACATAAGTCGTTAAACATGAATATTAGAGACAAACAATTACTATGGAACTCAATGCACTTAGTGATAATGGAACATGGCTGCTTATAGCTCTCCCTCCTGAAAAAAGAGCAATTGGTTGCAAATGGGTATTCAAGGTTAAGTACAAAGCATATAAATCAGTTGAGAGGCATAAAGTAATGTTAGTTGCCAAAGGTTTCACTCAAACAGAAGAGATAGATTATTTTGACATATTCATTATGCTTATGGAACACCTCTATCTGATGCAAGTTCCTATAGAAGCTTGACAGGAAAATTGGTTTATCTTACTCACACAAGACCATATATTAGCTTTGTTGTTGGGCACTTGAGTTAGTTTATGTCCTCGCCAATAAACCATCACTTTACTGCTGCAATTCGAATCCTCAAGTACATAAAAGGTTCTTTTAGCAATGGAGTTTTCTTCTCTGCATAAATTGATTTCCAACTAAAAGGCTACTCTGATTCAGATTAGGCACGATGTCCATATATTAGGAAATCAGTTTCAGGCTATTGCTTCTTCCTTGGGCAATCACTTGTTTCATGGAAAAGCAAGAAACATAGGTCAGTTTCTAGATCCTCCGCAGAAACAGAATACAGGGCCATGATTTTGGCTTCTTGTGAGGCTCAATGGCTAGTCTCTCTGCTTCATGATCTTGGATTATCTCACTCTCAATTTGTTCAGCTTTATTATGACAATCAATCAGCTATGCACATTACTGCCAATCCAGTATTCCATGAGAGAACTAAATACATAGAGGTGGATTGTCATACAATAAGGAAGAGACTCCAATTCAAGCTGTTTCACTTATTGCCTATCTCATCTTATGCTCAAATAGTTGTCATTTTCACTGAGCCTTTATCCCCTTTGTTGTTTCAGAGGTTATGTCTCAAGCTTGGCATGTCCACTATTCACCTGCCAGCTTGTGGGGGCTGTCAGTTATGAAAGATGTAGAAGGCAGAATTACTTGTGGTAAAAGTAACATCAAGACTACCAAAGCTTCACCTAATTAAGATATCTTATGTTAATTATATTGAATAGGTTTCTTAGTTAAATGGTAGTTAGAATTATTGTAAATAGTAAGGACAATTTTGTCTTTTCATAGATTAGTTAGTTAAATAAATAACTTTATATATATAGAGATTGATTTTTGTAATTGTTGATTAAGTTGAATGAGAATCACTCTTCTTCAATTCACTTACCAACTGCATTCATTTTCTCTTTTTTCACATATAATAGAAGTTACAAGTTTTCTTTGACATTTCTCTTCTCATCAAAAGCTTGTGAAGCTTCCATGACAAGTTGCAGTTTTCACAGTTTTCTTTGCCAAAGACAATGGTTTTTTAACTGTAGAAGTCTGAGGCGTTGCTTTTTGTTTATGCCACAATTTTTAAAAAAAATTAACTTTTGGAAACACCTTTTTAAAACCATTATCTAATATTTGAATAGGCAATAGTTTATGTTCAATGTTAACAACAATGGTTAAAAACCATGGTCTAAAAGGAAAGCAGAAAATTTTGTCATTCTTTTTCATTGGAAACAGTTTTGAAATCGTTGTCACTTTGTATAAAGGCAATGGTTTAAAAATCATGGTCATTTGTGTTTATAGATAACACCTTCTAAACTGTAACCATTGTGTATTTAGATAACAACTTTGAAACCAGTCTCATTGTCTACATAGACAAGAAAATCATTGTCTTTGGTCATGTGTCCATTTTGGAAATAGATAACTATTGCATTTGCTATAGATAATTCTTAACTATTCTACTTTTTTCTAAATAAATTTGTTAATTTATAATTTTGATTTTAAGAAAATCACTGTTTTTGGATAATAGTCCGAGAACAGTAAATAATAAGAAATATGAATAAAAGTTTTTTTAATGAATATGCATAACGTTAATTAATTTAAAACATGAGTATTTGTTACTCTAAATTTGATGAACCAAAATATAGACTCATGTTCTTGAAAGTGACAAACATCACTGTACAGACCACTCAACTTCTAGTCATATCATATTCAGTGATATCCATTAATGTTTAACAAAATATAATCATAATCTAAAATATAAAATCTTGATTCATTCCTATCTATATTGTATGCGGCAAGTTGTCTGCCAAATAATTTTGCTGCAAGTAGAGATGTTATAATAACATGAGCTAAACTAGTTGCTAGCAATGATGGTGATTTGCCATTTTCCTAACCAGTTATAAATTGAAATTATAGTGGCACCTAAACTAGTTGCTAGCAATAACTTTAATTGGCTTGCACATGCCAAATATATGGTGAGTACATAATTGACATTATGCATCAAGATATAAATATAACGATGACATCAAAAATGCATCAAGATAATAATAAAGTGGGGATAATTCAAGATATGGAGGATGTTTCTTATGAAACTGGCATAGGTACTTTTTTGTATGTACATCAAAGAAGGTAGCACAATGAGTGTAATGGAAGTGGTTTAAAGAAATGATAATGTGGTTATGATGGTTTCTTTAACTGAGTCTTTGTCTACAGGGTGCTAATGAGCTAAATGTATATTTCCAGCTAGCCTTGAAGGTATAGTTTTGAAATGTGAAGATACTTCAAAGATTGATGTCATTCAAGGGTAGTTAGTTAGTTATTCAACAAACCTCTCTTAGGTATTCATTCTTCCTTAAAGAACTACTTCTCTTGTTAAAAGTTGGTTGTTGTGGTTGATGTGGTTGATGTTGTTTGGATTTTGTAAGCATGTAAGTGTTGGAGTGAGACTCCTCTCAAGTAATGGAGAGGCAAGTACCTTTTTCCTTTGTATTTTAAGAGTAAAAGTGTAATATCATTTTAAATAAAAGGGATATAAATGTCAATGTGTGTTGCATTTTCTTTACTTGTACATAGCACTTGCCTCTCCATTAATGGAGAGGAGTCTCACTCGTAAGTGTTGTTGGTAAGTGTCATGATTCTATTGGTCATTACTTCTTCTTTAGTATAGCTAATGGAAATTCTTATTCATTTATTTTACCTCTGGATTTTTACACTTGTTAATGGATGTGGTTTTATAGGGAAAGAAGTTCATAGGTGTTTGATGTTATACATAGTTGATTCTAAGCTTAGATTAAAGATGAAGGTTTTGTTAGACAAACATTAACCAATATAAAACTTTGTCGAAATTTTATGATATGAATAACTATATAATAATATTAATATTAGGTCTTTGTCGAGAAGCAACAATACGAGTATTTCAAATATTCCTTTTTAATTGAAAAATTTGTTACTTCTAAAGCAAAAAGATTACTAAAAATGAGATGAATATTCTTTTTTATCTAAAACAAAAGTCTTATAATTGATAATTAACAAAAGACTTTTTAAGCCAAATTTTTGTAATGCTTTAGTCAAAGAGTAAAGTTTCTGAAGTTTGGGAATCATTACACATCAGAGAAGCGTTAGCATCTTGTTCATCTATGTTGAGATAATACTCTCGTTAATTATATTAACCAATTTATACAATAAACTTATTCGATTAACCATTTAGATATTAAAAGATAATAATATTTTATTATTAAGGTATCAAACAATAATTAATCTTGCTTTTATGTATCTTAGGTATAATAGGAAAATAAAAAATACTCCTAGAAAATAGTTTAATTACTTAAGTGTATTTTAGTTGATTTAAACAATAGAAGTGACATATCATGACCTTTTAAATGATAATTGAGGAAAAGAAATGACTTATAACGACTTTTCTTCCATCCTCAATGTATTTTTTATTGAAACTTTTTTAGTAAACATAAACGATGTATCATGGCCATTCAAAAAATAATAGGAAGAAAATATGCGAGTCATCAAGATCTTTCATCCATTTTATTTGTTATTTTTTTTATTTTTAAAATAAGAATTTTAAAGAACAAAAGTGATACATGACAAATGTTCATAAGATGATTTAAAGGATAAAAGTGAGTCACCAGGCTTCTCATATTTAATATAATTTATTTAAAAAAATTGTTACTTGTTTGAATTGATATATTTTACTCATGTGTAATTAAAGATAACTTTTGATTATTTTTACTTCACAAACATTTCATATTTATTATTTTGATTATCCTTAATTAGTGTTTTGATTATTATCATTATCATAAAAGTTTAGTGACAAAGTTGACTTATCACGAATGTTCCAATGATAATTTAAAGAATAGAAGTGAATGCTCACAAATTTTCTCACATCTTACAAAATTATGCAACTCTTTGTAAATGAGGTATTCTTTGTTAAATACTCATAATTGGAAAGAAATAAAAAAGAATAAAATATATTCTTTATATCAAAAGATAAGTTATTTTCTTCATCCATTAAAATTTTGACATGTGTTTTATTGTTTTGAATTTTTAGAAATATTTTTTGTACAAATAGTTAAATATAACATATGTCATGATTTTAGTGACCGAATGCGATAATTTATTTCCTACCATGAAGTTATACTTTATAACATATAAATTATAGATGATTGTGAACTAACTACTAATTCAATTATATTAGTGTCAATGTTAACTTAATTATTCCATATTTATAGTAAAAAAATGATAAAGGTTCGTTTTTATTAGTTCTAAATCATATTTTTTCATTTTGAAATTAGAAAATACTTTTTCTCTTAAAAACTTTCACAACAGTACATAAAATTTCGTTTTTATTAATTATTTAATAATAAATTATATAGCAATTAGTTTATATTAATAATATTATTTTAATATCATTATATTAGTGTCAATGTTAACTTAATTATTTATTGTTATCTATACTATAAAAGGGAAATAAATATTTCAATAAAAAAGAAGAGAAATAGTTACTTTAAATGATGCACCTCCAAAAAATTTCACTTTCTTTCCCCAACTTCTAAATAAGAGACTATATTAAAATCATCTTCCCTCTTTCTTTTCTCTCCAAAATATGACTCCCTAACATAACCTAAGTCTCTTTGAATTTATCAAGTATTCTTTACTTCAATATCTATAGACTATGTTTAAAAATTATTTGTCTTAATCTATATGCTCTTCTTTTTAGATTTATTGAAATGAATGGATTATATGTGTTCAAATAATAAATGGAAAGGTGGTTTTGGTTCTATTATATTTAATGTTTTTGTTCAAGATAATAATTGATGTTAGTTTGTTAGAAAAGGAGGGATATGGTTAGACGTAAAAATCAAATTTTATGAATAACATTATTGTTGCAATAAGTTAGATAAATAGAAGATATAAATGAAAGTAAATATGAGTATTGAAGGAAGAATTAATATTAGAGAATAGAGAAAAGATATATCCATTGGTTTTGTAAATGTATCAGGATACTGTTACTATTTAAAAAAAATAATAATAATTTATACTATTTATAAAGCCAAAATACGATGTAATTATCACCATAATATAATTTTATTTTCTTAATTTGCTCTTAATATTAGTTTATTTCTACAAAAAATTATATAATCATAAGTTATCATCATAAATGTATTAACTACCACTCTGATCTTAAATTGAACATTATAATAAAAACAAAACAATTATAATATAAAATACATTCAACCTAAACAATACATTTAAATGAAATATATAAAAATTTAATACTTATCATAAAATGTAGATCCATAAGCACAAAGTAACTATCAACATATTAGTATAAATAATTAATATAATGATTGTGTATAAATTTTTATATGGATAGAGCCTTAATATTATGAGTCTCATTGGCAATTTGGGTCATATCCAAGGGGCCCACCCGCTTGTTTATGGGAGGACATGAAAAATGAAAAATGTGCCCCTCTGTGCTCTTCCAATATGCTCTTTTCGCTTACGGATATTTCAAACGGGCGGACATGAAGGCTCACAAACATTAATAAATACTACAATAAGAAATTTGATGGCCAAGTATGACAAGTGTAATTCATGTTCTCAGCACTTACTACAATGTAGCAATTTTTCAAAATATAATGTATTATCAATTAACTACATGTCTGGTTTATATACAACAGTGTGTTATGTTTTATATTTTGAATCTTCCTCTCAGATTGTACAACATTCATACATTCATGTAATCTCAAGTATGATAGTATGCATATTGAATGTTTTAAGAGAATAAATAAAAGTATATCACTTAATGTGTCACTACTTCTGATTGTTAGAAAATAATTAATTATAAATTTTTTAATTTAAATATATTTTTTCAACCAATAACATGCATACATGGAGTGACATAGGGGCAGGGACAGTAGATGTGCTCGAGGGGTAGATGAGGAAAATGGGAAATAGAGAGTAAGGAATGGGGTAGCCTAAGAAGTAACATAAATTGAGTTGTGAGTTGTGAGTTGTGAGTTGTGAGTTGTGAGTTGTGAGTATTGAAGGAAAAGAGAAAGAAAGCATTGAGGATGGCGAAGTCAATGAAGAAGAGTGAGAGTAATCCAGAGATGGTTCACTCTCCACTTGTCACTTATGCTTCCATGATTTCTCTTCTCTCTCTCTGTCCTCCCTTCGTCATTATTCTGTAAGTATTCATTCATTCATTCATTCTCTGAATCTTCAGATCTATAATAACTAGATCTCTTTAATCCAATTCAATTCAATCCAATCGCAGATGGTATACAATGACTTCTTCTGACGGATCCATTCTACAAACATTCCATTACTTGTACTACAATGGTCTACATGGATTCATCAACATCTGGCCTAAACCCTCTCCTACTGCTTTCAAATTAATCGCAACCTTTGCTGCTTTTGAAGCTTCACTTCAGCTTCTTCTACCTGCTCCCACTGTCTATGGTCCCATTTCCCCCAACGGAAACAGACCTATCTACAAGGTTACTATACTTTACTTTACTTTACTTTACTTCTTTATTACCAATATCAACTATATTTTCACTTTTCCATTTTACAGGCTAATGGTGTCTTTGCATATTTCGTTACCTTGATTACTTATCTTTCCCTTTGGTGGTGAGCTTTTCTTAATCTTCTCCTTATCTCTTAATTTTTATTATACATCTCAATTCACACTTGTAGACTTATTTTCAGGTTTGGGATATTCAACCCTTCAATTGTTTATGATCATTTGGGAGAGATATTTTCAGCACTCATCTTTGGGAGTTTGGTCTTCTGTGTTTTCTTATACATTAAAGTAAGACACAAATTACAACTTCTTTGTTTTCTATGCCAATGTAGATTGAAATTTCTCACCCATGTTCTATATGCACTAGGGTCATTTGGCACCATCTTCTTCTGATTCTGGATCAACTGGCAACTTTATCATTGATTTTTACTGGGTAAATTAATCTCTTGCCTTACTACTTTTTTGTAAACAATTTAAGAATTATCAACTTATTAGATATCTGCTCAACTTACTAAAGAAACATCTCATCAATCTTGCAGGGTATGGAGCTCTATCCACGCATTGGAAAACATTTTGACATAAAAGTTTTCACAAACTGCAGATTTGGAATGATGGCATGGGCTGTTCTTACAGTCACCTATTGTATAAAGCAGGTCAACTCTCGTATCTATTATTTATATCAATATTCAAATCAAGTAATAACAAATGGTGCTTGCTTATATCAGCCGAAAATTTAAAATCTGTAAAGTCCAACAATTAGTTTGCTTACAAGGGATTAGCAGTCCTGAAGATGCAGCCATCTGTACTACTTTTGGACTCTGTAGTCATGTGATGAGATTTAATTTGTGATAAGCATATAGTGCATATTTATCTTTAGGTTTAGTTGCATTCGACATAATTCTCTAATGTTTGTGTTTTGTCCTGATAGTATGAAGCAAACGGGAAAGTATCCGACTCAATGCTTGTAAATACTATATTGACGCTGGTGTATGTTACCAAGTTTTTCTGGTGGGAAGCTGGATACTGGAACACTATGGACATCGCACATGATCGAGGTTTACATATGCTCTATTTTTGTTTCTGTCTAATATAGTCGCTATTTCTTTTAGTTCTACAAATATGTTCTTTTGGAGCATGGTTCTTAGAGTAGAAAGAACAATATATTGTGGTACTTTTACTTTTTCTTACAAGAAGAGAATGACTTCATTAATTTTTTATTTGTTTTTATTTTTATTTTTAGGTAAGAATTACTTCATTAGTTTTGATAGGTCATTTAGACTATATCCTCCAACATATCTTATGGCTAAAATTCATCCTTCACATTTTTTTAAAACTTCTTTATTGTCTCGTTAAATCTTAGAAATGCCTCGATCTTGCAGCTGGGTTTTACATTTGCTGGGGCTGCTTGGTGTGGGTTCCATCAGTGTATACATCTCCTGGAATGTACCTTGTCAACCATCCTGTACATCTTGGCACTGGGGTACCATCCTCATCCTGTTTATGTTTCTGATATGTTGTATTTATGTTGTAGGGGGGAACAAAAAGAAAAGTTAGAGCTAAGTTCGTTAAAGTGGTGTTGCCAACAGAGTTTTCATTATTAATTTTTTATATTTTTGCAATTTTTCTGAAAGTGTCCCTCATTGTCTTCCAGCTGGCACTCTCTATTTTATTGGCTGGCATTCTTTGCATATACATCAACTACGATTGTGACAGGCAAAGACAAGAATTTCGTAGGACAAACGGAAAATGCACAGTCTGGGGGAGAGCTCCATCAAAGGTGTAAATATGCAGTACATACTATATGATTTTCATTTGGAATGTATCTTCTTTATAATGCATGTCAGATTGGGATACATAATGTTTTCCTGGAAACTTTCATAAGCTAAGGCATGTTGAAAATGCATTTGCAGATAGACGCCTCATATACTACTACTTCTGGGGAAACAAAAAGAAGCCTTCTTTTAACCTCTGGATGGTAAGTTTTGATTTAAAATTCTGTAAACTCAAAATTGTGGTAATGATTGTAGGTGAGTTGATAGCATACCCACCTCCCTTGATTGAGGAGTTTGAGTTCCCCATTTGTTCGTCCCAAATATTTGATGTAAAAGATAAATCATATTTCCTTATAAAAATCTGTTAATAGTTCACAACCAGATATGGATGTTATTTTTAATCATTAGTGGTTTTACTCTCATATCATAGTATGCCCTGGCTTTTGATCACTGGCATGATGGCTTTTGATCTCTGGCTTTTAACAAATGTACTGTCTTAAAATAACCAATTCATTTACTCTGCGGTACTTTCAGGTGGGGATTAGCTCGTCATTTTCATTATGTCCCGGAAATTCTAGCCGCTTTCTTCTGGACAGTTCCAGCTCTTTTCAATCATGTAAGAAAGGTGTCTGTTTTCCTGTAAAAGTTGAAAATTGGACATAATTTAAGCTAAACTATTTTTCCCATGCAGTTTTTTCCTTACTTCTATGTGATATTTCTTACCATCCTTCTTTTCGATCGAGCAAAAAGGGATGACGATCGATGCAGATCCAAGTAAGCATTCAACTCTATTTGCCAGTGTTACCTCTTGTTTTTTTTTTGATTCAGTGCATATGGATTATCTATGTTTACAAACGCTTTGTTATGACTTATTAGTCTGATACAAAATCAATTGGTCACAAGCATTTCTTTATTGAATATAAGCTTTATTTTTTTAAACTTAATTCAATAAGCTTGTCTGATAAGCTTTTGAAATAAGCTAAAAAGAGTTTTTATGAATACCACAAGCTCTCATATGATAGGCACTAAGTGCTTAATTAAACTGTTTACCCAAATGAAAATGTACTAATTTAATTACCAAAGGTTCAGAAAATATGTAGTTATGGGCCAGAGCATATGTTAGGTAGTAGTGCATATCATACATCATAAAGTTGAAATATTTGATTGGTGGCAGGTATGGCAAGTATTGGAAACTGTACTGTGATAAGGTTCCTTACAGAGTCATTCCAGGAATCTACTGAAACTGAAGAGTGATTGTTCATGAATGCTTGTTTGGAACATCCTACTTACTTGGCTTATATGCCATGTTGATGTCGTAACTAAGGACACCTTGTGTACTTTAACTATTGTTTTTTGCCTCTGCTTGGTACCCTTGTGATAGAAAGTAGGACCTTTTACTGAACCTGAATTTGTAAGCAAATGTTGAGACTTTATCTGTGTGTTTGTATTTTAATAAACTCTTTCCGGCTACATTTGACTTGAGGAATAAAAAGTAGTTTATTTACTTAATATTCCTATCATTTATGAACTGCAGAGGTGTAAGTGCATGAAGTGGTGGTGATGGGCTTATTATTTCATGCATTTTTATGGTTTACGCCCTTATTATTTCCTGCTCTTTTAAGCTTCATAAATCCATGTTTTTGGTTCAGTGCCAACTTAAGAAACTATGCCAAGGGGTAAAATTGGAAGAAAAAAAGGCTAAGTTTAGATATTTTTAAAGCATGTCATATATTTAACTCAAGATCTTGTCAAATTTTAATATATTTTGTTTATTTACTTTTGAATTACATGCAGATATAAAGGATACAAGAGTCCATTAACTAGTTACTAAGGACAACGTTTAAGAATCATAAAATGTTTTAGAAGGAATTGGATCATTGATCAATTTGTAGTTTTCATCCTAAACTTAATTGGATACCTATCATTTTAAGGTTTTTGTACTTTAATGGATTTGTAATAAAATAGATGACTAACCATTGGGGCATAGTCATAAACTAATATAATGGACAGAACAAAATATTGGATCCATACACACACATATATATAGAGTATTTTGTACTTCTAATTTTAAATTTTAACATTTTTAAAGTAAAGGATAGTTCTATAAATCTAAAAGAATCAATAATTGTATTAAAAAATAAAACATTTGTTTAAAGCAAAATATTATCATCAAAATATCAATGTATTATATTAAAAATAGTAAAAAACTTATTCATAAAAAAATAAGGATTTAATATGTATACATTGATAATATAAGTATTTTTATCCTATTTATTTATTATTGATTTATTTGTATTACTTTTATTCAGAAGGTATTAATAATTAAAATATAAATGAGAAATAATACGTGAATAATGTAATAAAGTTATAGAATACTCTGAGGGTGTAAATAATAAACTAAATAGATAACTTGAAGCAACTTATGTATTTCAGTGATAAATATTGGCTTAAAATAAGTATAAAGTAGAATAATTAAGAAAAAGATGGTGAAATTGAAAATTGAAGTAAAATATATGGAAAATAAAATATAAAAAGTGGAAGGGAGGGAGGGAGCAACGTAAAGAAAAGGAGAGGATTGAGCCCTAACATCATCGCGCTGAATTTCACCATTCCAGGTTTCATTCATTATGTCATTTCTTTTTATATCTTTCAATTTCATTGATTCACTCTTTTTTATGGGATGGATCTGGTTCCGTATCTATGATTTCATTATCAATTTTTCAATTATTATTATTATCATTTTTTCAATTATTCTTATGAGCATGAATTGAAGCATTTAGGACTGATATGTTTAACCTTAGAAAAAAGTGATTTTTAGGTGTTCTAAAAAAAGTGATATTGGTATAGAAGAAGCTATTTGTTAGTCAGAAGCTACTTAGGGCCCGTTTGATGAGTATGGCCGTGGCACTGATGTTAAGAAAAAGATGGGAAAAGAGAATAACACAAGAGAATAACATAACACAAGAGAATAACACAAGGAATTTGGAAGAGAAGGGATGACATTTGAAAATTCTGATTATTTTGTGAACTTAATTATTATATCGTTGTTTCTCAAACTCATGCCAATAGTTTATTTTACTTCCATTGTGCTCAGTTTTGATTCATATGACAGAGAAATGTCAGCATATGAGAATGTTGTTGGTGGTAAACTGAAGCTCAAGGGAAAGGCACTTGATGTGAAGGCTGGTGGAGTCAAGAAGAAAAAGAAGAACAAAAGAACTCATCAAGATCAAGTTCTACAAGTTACTGAACATGATGAAATTCCTGCAGGTTAGTTCCCCCCTTTTAGGCCATGTAATTATTTTGTAAAATGGTTCTAATGTATATCACAAATAGTTCTGTTGCATGCATTGTAGTAATGGTTCATAGAGTTGATGTGAGAGTGTGGGCTTTAATGAATATACTGTTCTAATTATTTATTATATAAAGTGATTTTTCTATGTTCAAGAAAAGTTATCATGAAGAAATATATGAATTTTGGAAGAACAATGTCACTGGTTCGCATTAATAATGGCCAACATAAGTGATCGAAAGGTAATACTCTTCTACCAGGGTAAGCTTAGAGTCCACTGATTCTGCATGTTGATTCTACGACGGTGAGCTTCGAGCTGAGATCAAACAAATTCTTGGGATCCAGGATTATGACATTGTGCGATCTCACGAGTAGATACCCGATTTTCATTACCCTGCTCCATGCCCCTGTCTTATCCCTTTGTCAGAACTACCGAAGTAGTCTGCTACAGATTTTATCTTGGGCATGCTCTATTAGAGTTATACATATACATACACATATACCGAGAGTGGACATGTTGCCTTGATGCTGATTTCCAAATTTTGACACTAAGATGCCTGTGTACTTTTGGATACACTATCAGATTCAGAATTTCAACCACTTGGTACAAAGGAACTTTGCTCTAGCAGACTCACACTTTTACTTTTTAGCTTGTTGACTTTCCTCGTCCTTGTTGTTGTTAGCTTTCTCCTCCATTTTGTAGCTGTTTTTAGTTGCTCCTATTTATTTTTTATTATATATTTTTGTTATCTTATTAATGTCAGCAAGCTGGAACTTTTGTGCAAAAGACATCATTTCTTGAACTTCTGCCAGTTCATTCTGGTTCATATTTCCTTCACCTTCTATTTTTTAGTTTACTGTAAATTATGCATTTTATAATTTGTATCCTTTAATGCAGGTGGAAGTACAGAACAAGCTAAAGATGCTACTGATGAAGAAGATATTATAAATGATGGGAGCAAATTGAGCGGGGAAGGGAAGACTCCTCACTATGATGATCATCTTACACCAGCAGAGAGACGTTACATAGAACAAAGGGAGAAGCTTGATGTTAATAGATTGGCTAAGATTTCTAATAAATCTCACCGCGATAGGATTCAAGATTTCAACCAATATCTGGCAAACATGAGTGAGCATTATGATATTCCTAAAGTTGGTCCTGGGTGATTCAATGAGACAGGGTACAAGTATGAAGGCTATCACCTAGTAGTTGTGTATTTGTTTGAATGCTCAGTTGTTGTGACTTCAAAACTATGCTTTATTTTGTACTGAGCTAGATTTCAGATTATGTAGTTTGGTTTGTTTCCCGTGAATGGGGAGAGACCTTATGTTATTTACCTTCAATGAAACTTTTCACATCTTTCTGTCTTTTCCCCTTTGTAATAAAAACGTGCAAGGGAAAATATGCATTCTTAGTTGCAACACCTATGCCTTTTTCTTGATAGAAAGTGTTGAAGAATGAATGATAAATATTTTCCAAGGATATGTTTTCTTGATGTTCGTTTTATTAAGAAATCAAGTTTTACAGGGGATATTCAATCTGCACCAGACAATGAAAGAAACTAGTTATATTTGATTTAAATATGGGTCTTTCGAGTTAACCCTAATGCATTCCTCTTTGGTGTTAGACTATTAATGTATATATATTAAATGTTTAAATAAAAACACGCAAGACATACTTTGTTGTTCAAATATAAATGTTTGAATTATCCGGCTTTCTTAATTACATTATTTGGATTTAGTGCAGTTGTTAACATTATTTTGATTGCTTATATATCATGTCTGAAAATTATTTTTGGTAGTATTTTATGATAAAACAAGGAATATTATACTTTAAATGTTTAATCCGAAGTGGTATATTTCTCTACTTGTAGTCTCCTGCAAATGTTTTGCAACTTATTTTTAATTACAACTAGTAAGTTACCCGTAAGGACAATAGTTTTTGTTGCTCATGTTTTAGCAAGTCAAATGTATTTAATAAAAGCTATGCTATCTACTCATTTTTAAAACATGCTTTATTATTATATAGAGTTCATGGAAGACTCATTAAATGGGAAGTAAAACTATGTGAGTTAGTAAGTCTCGCATAAAATTTAGTCAAAGTATATACTAATTAAGTAGTATGCTGTTATTATTGTTCTAAGGCACTAAGATCATGTTGCTTACTCAATAAGGAGCTGTGAATCCACCATAGTAGTCAATTATGAAGGAAAAACCTTCACGGCTCTATATGGTAAATGTTATGAAGGTGTATGAGAAAGTGAAATGCCCCAACTATGAAAATCAAAGTGATAGCAACAAGCACACATTTGCACAAACCACAAGAACGATAACCAAGGTATCCGATAAATATCAGCTCCCAAAATCAACATCTGAATGAAAAACCAGAGCCCTTTTTGTAAAAAAACATTCATCACATAACCACTTATCATAGAATTCCATGAGACAACATTTTAATCACTCAATTCATCAAACATCTTATATGCACCTCTCAACATCACCAAATTTGAAATAAGCTGCAATGAGAGAGTTAACAACAATATTATAAGAACCAAAACCAATTTTATAAACATATCCATTGACCCTTTTACACTCCATTTCCTCCCCCTATGCAGCAAAACACTTCAAGACATAAGTAAATGCAAAAGCATTCTCTGAAACTCTCAACTCCTGCATTTTCTTAAAAATACACAAACTTACACTATAATTACCAATCCTTGCATATTCAGTCATAATAAGATTCTAAAGAAAAACCTTATCATTGAGAGTCTTATCAAATATTCTTCTCCCTTCAATTAAATCACCATAATTTACATACATGAAATCCAATTTTGCCCCCAAAGCCTCTTCAATCTTCCTACCATTGGAAGTGGCAATGGAATTAACCTTTCTCCCATCTTCCAGAGATTTAAGCTTAGCACATGTGTCCATGATGATAACATAAAAAACAAAAATACCATTGGATTGACTTTTGAAGGTGAATATATATTTCAATATTCAACAAAAAAAAAAACGAACTTATAACAGAGGGTCATTCACAACAAACTTTATGGAAGTAGAAAATAACAACAATTGTATAACCTACAAAGATCCATACCATTTTTATTAAGAGATACAAAGTAAACTGTAACGATCACATAGTTCTTATTTTATGTTTAACCACCAGTTCATCAATTTTAGGCTCTGAAGCATGTGGTTCTTTCAAAGCCGAAGCCTTTTTATATTTGCAATCTTGTCTCCATTTCTTCCTTCGCCAAACACCTTCATTGAGAATGAAAAATAGTCTACGAAAAAGAAACTGACTTTAGGAAGTAAAAAAATAAGAATGAGCAATCTACTTCAAGATTTTTGATGTACATGTATTAGAATACACAGTCGCCAAAAAGATGAGCACAGTAATAACTTTGGATATCATAGCCTTACCTTTTCCATCAGATTTTTGTAATCACTCATTATGGATTCAAATGGACCTACACTATACAACCAAAAGAATTTACAACCATGAAACTAAATAAAAGTGAAAAAAAAAATGAAAAATATTGACCTTCAAAACGTATAAAACATAGATACAACCATGAAATCAAATGAAAGGGAAAAAAAATTACCTCCCAATCTAGCAAGCAGAAATGAAGCTCAAATAACTTGTCACCAGTTTTTGTTACCAACAATGAACACGAAGGAGGTGGAGAAACAAAAGGACAAAGCAATGACATGAGAGAGAAACAGAGGGGAGAGAAGAAGACCAAGTGATTCTTTTGAGTGTGGTAGTCATCCAGACTTCAAATGATTATAAGTTGGACTTTAATGTAGGCTTTTATGGTATTTAATGTGAGGTTTTATGGTATAATCGGTAGGGCCCATTATCCCGTGTGTGATGGTGCAGGATAGAACATGGAGTGGTTTGAGTGGGAAAATTGTTGCTAACATTTTGACACGTGTACGATAGAACCTTCTTTTTATATAGTATATAGATTAAAATTATTATTCACATAACGATCACATTTAAGTGTTTGCATTTACACAAATATAGTGTATTCAATATGGTTTACAAAATATGTAAAATACTTGAAAATAATGATAGGTTAAAAAAATAATAATAATACGAGTAGATAATTAGAATGTTAATTGCATTAGTATTGTTGTACATTGACTCATATTCTCTATATAACAACAATATAAGTTATGAGATGTAAAAGGGTTGATGTAAAAGACTATATATTTATGTTATGTAAACCTAGTGTTACAAGAAAAAATATAGTAAAAAACAAATCTTAATTTTCTAATACATAGTGATAGTCTTTCAACACTTTCGAGGATGTAAACATAATTAATTGAATCTCGTTACCTATAAGTATAATAACATACATACTATCTGACTTATGTATGTTGCAATTGTATCTTTCCCACCTTTTCACATCACTATCATCTCTTGACATATAATGATTCTTACCTTGTCCAACTCAAATTGTTTTTATTTTCTTATTCTTTATTTCATTCTCAAACAACTCTGCCCATTAAACAAGATGATGTTGCCCTCTCCCTTTGCAACAATTTTGTCTCTATTTTTTCTTAGTTATTGGTGTTTTTCTTTTCTTCTAAAATTCAGTTCTCTTTTGCCTTGATCCTAATCCTCATAAAATATTATCTATTACTTGGTAGATGTAAGTGTACCACCAACCTATGGTTAGGACTTAAGAGACTTCCACCACAAATTTGGTGGAAGTATATCTAATCATACAAGATTCATAGAATGATGAGGCATCATCAATTTTGGTGGTGGTTATGTAAATGGGGAAATTTGATGGTTTTCATATGACTTGACAAACATCAACATTAGTTACTGAAATAGTGGAAGAGGAATAAGAGTAATTCATGTGTCCTACTGAACCTTCTAATCCAAGTGGTGGAATAGTATTTCATGCCACATCTTTGTCATCAACAGAAGCAACAAATACAAACATTGTTGTCCAATATGATGTTACTGCTAGGAACGACCTCAAACATGTTTGATAATGTGTTTACAAAGACATGTTTGCTAAAAGTTGACATGTATGATCTTTCAAGTACTCATTGGTACAAGGTCAAATGTATCCCCCACAAACCATATTCAAAGAACATGTTTCATCTCTTATTCTAAAAAATAGCTGGGAATGGCTGAAACACACAATTCTAGCTACACAAGCAACCACATATCAAAAGCCAAACCAACACAACAGTTAATAAATCTATAACAGTAATGTAAAAACACTAAGCATGTTGCCACCACATGATCCTTGTTTGCCTCTCACACTTGGAATAACATTATAGTTTGAGCCTGTTTGCAATCTTCAATCACCGGGCTTCATCCTCAAGGTTGCGGAAACCACTAGTCAGATCCTCATGCAACTGCTTAAATTTAGCAACCAAAGCAGATTCACCTTCTGCTGGATCCTCAAATTTCTGAGACCTGCAATTACAATATAAAATAGACTAAGATCAACTTTACATGTCAAAATAGGTCATTAAGAGTAGTTAGCGCAGAAGTTGCTTACACTAAACGATAGAAAAGATCTCCCATACGATGCTTGATAAGGCTATAAGTTATCTTCTGACCATCTGTACCAGCTCCTCTCTCAACTGCCTAGAAACATAAAGCCAGTAGTCCTCATGTTAAATTTCAATGCAATTGAGTCACCCCAATTGAAATCTCCTTTTCAAGCTATAGTAACAATAAAACTTTGGCTGATCTATGAACAAGAATGTAGAAAAGGACAATTTATAATATGGAGTGAAGGGTAGAAGAGAAGATGAGGTGAACTCTTGACTTTCAGTTAAATGACTACATTTTCATGGAAAGTGGCATTTCCTTTATTCTAATTCTAACATACCTGATTTGCCAAATTGTAGAAATGGATAATGTTGCGCATCATCCAAACAGACTTGTAGAAGGGACAAAATTTGTCATATCTATCAGAGCCACACAAAAGGCACCAACCATCATAAGAATAGCAGCAGATAAAAACAATGACATAATACATGTGAAAGAGGTTAACAATTACAAAGACTTACGGGGTAAATGCATTTTGAGCGAGATAATCCTCTCTCAAAAGCTTTGCAGTTTCTAAGGTGATCTTATCTCCTTCAGCTAAAGCATCCTTACCAACAAGCTGGAGTAATTTAAACGATCCAGTTTAGTTTTACTAGTTAAAGAACAAAAAGATAGACCTCTCTGTCAAATTTTGTCCAAACTACAAAGCAGTGCCATCATTTAGCAGTGTAAGCTACTGCTTATCAAACTATACATTGTGACCCATATTTATTGGATTATACAACTTAACAGTCTGCTCTCAAGTTACTTTTGAGAACTTCGCTAGCCCTAGAAGTTGAAGCTGGGAAAGTCTCAATCCCATGCTAGGAAAGGGTGTGGGGACATTTTATCAACCTCAATAAAGATGATAGCGCGAATAAAAGAACATACCTGGACAATTTCATTCAGGTCATCTTCTCTTTGCAGAACCTCACGAGCCTTTGTTCTAATGTTTATAAAATCTGGATCAAATTGCTCATAAAAGGATTCGAGGGCCTACATGTATAAAAAAAGTTTTAAAACTACAAAAAGTTATGGAATTGAACCAGGAACTTTATGCCTACAAGTGAAGAATGCGGAAGGGAGAACATGATTGCAAAGATGACCCAATTTTAGGAAATACCGTTGAGTATTTTGAATAAGAAATAAGCCAATTCACAGAAGGAAAGTGCTTCCTCTGAGCAAGCTTTTTGTCCAAACCCCAGAAAACCTGCATAGTAGCAAAAAATCAACTCAAAATAAATCAGTCTAGGACTCTGAGCAACTTAATACAAACTTCCTCTACCGGCTGTTACCCTATTTTGATAACCATGTTTGAAAATATAGTTTTACCTGAACTATACTGAGGGTTGCAGAAGTTACGGGATCTGAAAAATCTCCTCCAGGTGGAGAAACAGCACCAACAATTGTGACACTACCTGTACGTTCAGGACCTCCAAGACATTTAACTTTTCCAGCACGTTCATAGAAAGAGGCTAGACGCGCAGCCAAGTATGCAGGATATCCACTATCTGCAGGCATTTCAGCCTGTGGAAGTCAACAATACCAACACAAATTTTGATCAATTTAAGTTTTCCATGTGCTCATGCCTAATGATACATAAATGGTCTACTTTCACTAGTCAAGAAAGCTAATCCAACATCATAAACTATGTATATATTAGCACGACCGAAAAAAATATAAAATTGTTTGAGATAAACCGGTGAAAACAACCGTCAATGCATATTTAATAAAATGCCCACCAATCGTCCAGAGATTTCACGCAATGCTTCTGCCCATCTAGATGTTGAATCTGCCATCATGCTGACATTATAACCCATATCTCTAAAATACTCGGCCAAAGTGATTCCTAAGATTACAAAACACAACAAAATTATGGTTAAACACACATGATCAAAATAAGTATTAAAATTCTCATTCAATGGTTGATAAAACTAGTTCATTAGAAATGCAAATATAATACAATTTCACTTAAGGTGAAAAATATAGGAATTAAGAAGATAGATAGTAGCATATCAATGTGCAGAGTATGTACGTTTCCTGCTTTTGATACTATAAGCCAGATTAACTACAAGGTTTAGGTATGGCAAGTAGAGGTGATGGGAAACACCACTAGTTGAAGTACAAAATGACTTTCACATGCAAAATATAATTAGAGTGACAATAGGGAAGAGTTTGTAAAGATTAATTCTCAACAATACAAAGATGACCTAGAACATATGAGGCAAGAAGTTAAGTCACCGGTATAAATTGAAGCTTCACGAGCAGCCACTGGCATGTTTGAAGTGTTAGCAACTAGTGTTGTACGCTTCATGACAGATTCTTCACGACCATCAGGCAAGGTCATTGTAAGTTGTGGGAAGTCCATCAGAACCTGAACATTCAATAAATTGGTTTGACTAACTGCACAATATTAAAAAAACAAATATTTGATAGAAGTAACCAGAAATAAAGCATACCTCTGCCATTTCATTTCCACGTTCCCCACAACCAACGTAAACAACAGCATCAGAATTGGAATACTGCAAAAGAAGATAAAAGGGTTAATTAAAAGGTGTGAAGAATTACGGAAAATAATTTATAACTTGAGAATCATTATGCCTTGATGGGAATATTATGTTCACCTTAGAAAGAGCCTGACTAATGACTGTTTTACCACAACCAAAAGCTCCCGGTATAGCACAAGTCCCACCAAGAACTGAAGGGAAAAGAGCATCAAGAACACGCTACACAAAAAAAGATGTCATTAGGCATGAAAGCTAACAGAACTGGATCATGGATGACATAAACAATAACCATTAAGTTTACCTGGCCAGTAAGAAGAGGAGTATCAGCAGCAAGTTTTGATGCAACAGGTCTTGGTGTACGCACAGGCCAAGTCTGTAAATGGGTAAAAAGTACACGCCAGGAAATTTTAATGTATGATAAAGGTAAGGAAAACGAAGACCTCAATAGATACAACAAACACGCATAAGGTAGAAACCTGAAGCATGGTGAACTTCTTTTTGACACCTTGAAACTCAAGCTCCAACACAGTATCCTACAAATTTATAGAAAGACTTAGATCATATACAACAGAAAATATAGAGAACCTCGTAAACGTATCAAAATGGAATATCTATACACAAATAAATATATAAGCTTGGACATACAATAATTAATAAATTGAAAAGAGAAAAACCTTCAAAGAATATTGGCCAGGTGGTGCAATGTAGGTAATCTTTCCCATAGCATCAGGAGGAAGTGCAATATGGTGCTGCATCAGAGTGTTCTCAAAAACAGACTGCAACGCCAAACATTCCACACAAAATATTAGAAGAACAAAAACTCAGTGGATGAACATAAATTACAAATTGATCTAATAAGATACAAAACATACAGCGTATAGATCTCCACCAGTTAATAGATCTCCTTCACCAATTTTTTTAGGCTGGAATTCCCATAGTATATCCTTGTCAAGTGCTGGAACGGAGACACCACGAGGAATATAGACATCACCGGATCTCTTAGCAATAGTTTTCAGAGGCCTCTGAATGCCATCAAAAATATTTCCCAAAATTCCAGGGCCCAACTCTACAGACAAAGGCTTGTGTGTCCTCAATACAGGATCATTAACCATCAAACCCGCTGTTTCCTCATAAACTATAAATGCAAAAACAATGATGACAAACTAATAATAATAATGGAATGAATTGATGAAATGTGAATTGTGATATAATGAAGGTGTTTTGACCTTGAATGGTAGCAGAATCTCCTTCTAGACGAATGATTTCACCAATGAGGTTATCGCGACCAACACGGACAAGTTCATACATAGCAGCTCCGGCCATGCCATCAGCCACCACCACTGGTCCTGATACCTATTCAATTCAATTCAATTCAATTCAATTCAGTTAAAAGAGAATGAATGAATGAATGAATGAAGTAATATATAAATACCTTTCGAACATAACCATATTCACTCTCTTTCTCGGAATCCTCAAAGGTTGTTAACCGTGCTCCGTAAATGGCAGACATTGTTGAAGATCTGAACTCAAGAAATAGAAAATGAGAGAAATGGAGAACACCAATTATTATATTCAAACTTTATATATTCAAACTTCATTCACCATTCCCACCAATTATTATTTGTCACCTCTCTCTGTCACCCCCCTAACTCAACTCATTATTTCACATTTCTTATAACAAACCAAAATTTACATTTTCTTACACAACAAATATTTACACTACAGTGATATTCGTGTATAAATATTTACACTCAATTACGTACTAGTGTGTTGTGTCTGTCTCGGATGAATATTGTGTGATATTACATATTCAATTTTTATATATTTTATTTTTTGAATTAAAATGTATTTTTGTGTTTGGTATACTTTATATTATATTTTTTGTGTGTTTAAGATAATGTTTAATTTAAGGTGAGATATGTGGTTCATTAATATATTAGTGGTAGTTGCTTAGGATTATATAGTTTTTTTTTGTAAAAATTAAATAACGTTAAGGACAATATAGAAAATGAAAAGTACACTGGTGAGAGAAGTTATTTCAAGTTTTGACTTTATATATAGTATAGATAAATATATATTAGTATATTATATTCTATTCTTTAAATGCTAAACTACTTTCCACTTTTTCATTGTTTACCTTTTTAAATTTTTAATTAATTTATTTCTATGAATTGCATAATCAATCAATTATTAAACTCCATTTTTTCCAATAAATTTATTTAATATTATAAATTAATAGCATTTTCATAAATAAATTTTATAAAAATAAAATAAATATATAAGTCATGTAAGAAATTTGCATTTTAATATATATAGTTTTTTTGTCCTTTTTATTTAATTATAACTAACATGATGGTAAATATAATAGAGAGCCCAATTAGCGAAGAAGAAAGGAGAGAGGGCCTGGCCCAAAGGAATAAAGAAATGTTGTTGTGTTCCCCAAGGCATGTATGTGTGTATATGTATAGAAAAGAATAGAAGGAAGCAAAGGTTTGTTTAGCGAATTGAAATAAAATCAAATCTGATAGAATGGGTGGAGTTGGGGTTGAGCATCATCATGTTGAAGCATCAATAGCAGACGAAAATTGTTCCGCTAAACCCACCAACCAAGGGGAGGGTCTCCGTCAATACTACTCTCTCCACATCCATGACCTTCACCTCCTCCTCCGCCACAAATCTCATAATCTCAACCGTCTCCAGGCTCAGCGTAATGATCTCAATTCCAGAGGTATTATTATATCCCTATTCCACATTCAACCCTAACCCTACTTATCCTTATTCTTCTAACTCCCTATTATTTATCCTTATTCTTCTAATTCCCTATTATTCTCTCACTACAGTCAGGATGCTTCGCGAAGAACTTCAGCTTCTTCAGGAGCCTGGATCATATGTTGGTGAAGTTGTCAAAGTCATGGGCAAAAACAAAGTCTTAGTCAAGGTCCAATTCCCTTTCTCTATTCTCACTCTTGAAATTGATAAAACAATATCCAAACCTAGTTGAAATGCTTATTTATCTTGTTCTGTTTATCAGGTTCATCCAGAAGGGAAGTATGTTGTCGATATTGATAAAAATATTGATATCACAAAGATTATCCCATCAACAAGAGTTGCACTGCGCAACGACAGCTATGTTCTTCATTTGATTCTGCCAAGCAAAGTTGATCCACTCGTCAATCTCATGAAAGTTGAGAAGGTTCCTGATTCTACCTATGACATGATTGGTGGCTTGGACCAGCAAATCAAAGAAATCAAAGAGGTATGTTGCCTGACATTCTTTCCATGTTAGCGTTTGAAGTTTTCATTTCTCAGATCTGAGGCTATTAGGGCACTAATTTGGTAAATAGCTAAATCAAACACTTCTTTAACAACTTTTGTTGTTATACTAAGCTAAAAGGGACCTTATTGAAATTAGCTAAAAAGTGCTTTTGAGAAGGCCATATGCTATTTTCATATGTTATTTCCACAAGTATTTATTTATTTCATGTAAGCTGTTTTCTTAAGCCCAAGCAAGCTCTATAAGCTAGCTAGCTCTTTCAGATGCATCCCTCTTCTCTTTGTCACTTTCTGTGTGCGTGGTTTGGATATGTCTATTGCAAGGTAGGTTATATTTTGGCAAAAAAACTGTTGTTGCTGTGCCTCACGTTATGATCAATTTTTACAGGTCATTGAGCTACCAATTAAACACCCTGAACTCTTTGAAAGTCTTGGTATAGCTCAGCCAAAGGTAGTATCTCATTCTGAGGTTGAAGTAATCCTTCAATGAGCAAACTTAGTTGTGTTCTTATCTCTCATGCTTGCTTGTACTCTTGTTGGCTTTTCTGTTTGCTGACTTTTGTTCACATATCTCAGGGTGTCTTGCTTTATGGGCCACCTGGTACAGGAAAAACACTGTTGGCTAGGGCAGTGGCACATCACACTGACTGTACTTTCATCAGGGTATCTGGTTCTGAATTAGTTCAGAAATACATTGGAGAAGGTTCCAGAATGGTCAGGGAACTTTTCGTTATGGCCAGGTTTATCCTCTTTACTTAGCTTCTTACACTCTATCTGTCCACCTATTCCAAAAGATAATGGAAGAAAAGGTGGCTTCATGACTTTGTGGGTTGAACATGTGAGTCAAATTCGAGTCATTTTTTAATGTAGCTACTAAGGTTCTGGTTGTCAAATTTGGACTTAGATAATATGCACATAACAATATGTGACTGCAATTTGACGTGAATATGAAGTCCTTCCTTTAATTTCTTCTAAGTGGTACTTCAAGAGCAAAATGGACATATTTGTTCCCCTATTTTTGTGTGTGTAGAATTATTAATCAATCAATTTGTGTTCTAATAATCTAAAAAGAATGGAATGTGCTGCCTGAAGTTTAGCTTAGCCATTATCATATATATTGTTATTGAACATTAATCTTTTTTGTCAGGGAGCATGCTCCATCAATTATCTTCATGGACGAAATTGACAGTATTGGATCTGCTCGGATGGAATCTGGAAGTGGCAATGGTGATAGTGAGGTGCAGCGCACTATGCTGGAGCTTCTCAACCAGTTAGATGGATTTGAAGCTTCAAATAAGATCAAGGTAATACATGTTGTTTCATAATCATGCTATACTGGTATATATTTAAAGCTAGCATGATGCCCATACTGCATTAAATAGAAATGTGATCAGACAAACAGGTATTAGTCAATTTATCGGACTCATTAGAGCTATATTATTTCACAATTCTTTGACGATATTCTGAATAGAAGTATTCAACTATATAGGTTTTGATGGCCACAAATCGGATTGATATCCTTGATCAAGCCCTCCTTCGTCCTGGACGTATTGACCGTAAGATTGAATTCCCAAACCCTAATGCAGAGGTATGCATCATTGCATTCATGTTATCCTTTCCTTTCATGTTCTTGTACTGGGTTAGAAGATGCATCCTCTTCATTTGTAACATTTGTTTTGTTCCTGAACACAATTATTTTTACTTTTATTTTATGCAGTCTCGGCAGGATATTTTGAAAATCCATTCTAGAAGAATGAATTTAATGCGTGGCATTGATTTGAAGAAGATTGCTGAGAAGATGAATGGAGCATCTGGCGCTGAGCTTAAGGTGTGTTTTCACTTATTTGGGTTGCATATTTGGTTTTTCTAGAAGCTCTATTTAAAATTGTCATGTTGAAGCGTTTGCTAAATTCCCTTGATATTGGAGTTTATTGCTCTGGTCAACATTAAAATATGGACAAAACGTAGGTAATGTTCTATAGGTGCTTGTGGTGTTGTTTCCCAAAGTGAACTAAACATGTGTCTCATCTGTTACACATGTTCCTGATTGACACGCTTTGTTCTCATTTGAGAATAGCACCACAAGCACCAATGTTAACACCTGAGTTTTCTCCTTAAAATAATAGATGCCTTCAATATTGTATAATGTGTCCTTTTCTTCATGCTAAGCATGAGCATGCTTTTGTCACATTTTTGGATGAAGACTTGAGAGAAATTTAGTGTAATAGATGGGAGTAACTACCAACTGCACCAACACATGCTGTTCAAGATATTATCAAAGTTGATGAGGCAAATGAAGAGTTTGGGTTGTTAGAAATATAAAAAAGGTTCTCAGCCTGAATGGTATATATAAGTTCATTTGAAAGTAAATAGAGTGCAAGTTCCAAGAGAGAGTTAGCATTAGGGTTGAAAGGCAAAGGATGAAGATAAAAAAAGCAGTAGGGATGAATGAACACTTGCTATGTATTTTACTGTGTGCCTTAACTAGAGCTGTACTTATTTTCTTCATGTGTCTGTTTTATGCAGGCGGTGTGCACAGAAGCTGGAATGTTTGCTTTGAGGGAGAGAAGGGTGCATGTGACTCAGGAAGATTTTGAGATGGCTGTGGCGAAGGTGATGAAAAAGGAAACTGAGAAAAACATGTCATTGCGGAAGTTGTGGAAGTAATTTTCATTTCATGTTTCTTTTTTACTAATTTATCTTTTGGAAAGAAGATGGACAGGGGACAAACCTAAGTTACACTGGCTTTCATATTGCTTTTGTTGACAAAGTTGTGTACCAAATTATGTTATGACTCATTGTAGTTGAATTCTTCCTTGTCTGTGTATTGAGAGTGCTAAAAGATATTTTTCTTAAAGATATTTTGTTTATGAAAGACGAGTAGATTGAAGTAATGAAAAGTTTGGGGGCAGTCACAGACATGGCATGCCCTTGAATCCAAATACAAAGTTTGGATAGTCAAGGTTGATGTGTAGTACCTGATGGTGGAGGTGTTCACTCTTAGATCCGTCACATATCTTGTCTTGAATCACACTTTCTGTTTGCAAGTTGGTTTTTGGAGGGTAAATGAGGAAAGGGAAGAGAGTCATGAAATACATTTGACATGACTCTCAAGCCTTCTTTTTTTCATTATTTCCCCTCCGAAATTAAACTCACAAATAGACCCTAACGTGTTGCCTCTTGCCCTCTCATTCAGTTAAACATATCCTTTGTATTTTGCTGAAATTAACTTGACTTTTCCTTAACAATCAATTTTTACTATCCTAATGTGCATTCATTCAATAATGAAATATGCAAATCTAGCTGCCACTCTTCAATTCCTCTCCATAATGACACTTTTGGTTGGTAGAAGGCAACAGGTGTGCTGATCATTTAAGCTGTGTTGAATATTAACAATAAAATGTTCCATTAATTTTTTATTGGTTTATAAACTAACGGTGAATAATGTGTCTATGTATACAAGACAGATGGATGAAAAATGATATGAATTGATGGTGATGGTGATAACTGATAATGAAGGTATTATTAGTGTAGTTGATAAGAACAAGAATATGAATAATATATATAAAGATGAGGCAGAAACAGAATGGGAACTCATTTCCATTCCTATCAATGGATCAAACCGCCCCTTTGTTATATCGATAAGGTCAAATTTGCTTATTTAATTTTAGAATTTTGTTACTAAAAGCTCATATTACAACTTAAGATAGCGTATGTATAATTATGTGATACTCAAATAAAATTTAATTATGAAGATGTACTACTCTCACCTCTCACTAAATATTTCACAGTGGATTCACTCATTTGTACTTTGGTGTGATGGAGATTCACTCATTAATGATGAGAATGAGAGGGCCATTTATAATGAATGAAGGTGATGGGAAGAAGAATGTGAAGATGGATAATAATGAGAAAGATAAGACAGAATCAGAATGGAAATCCATTTCCATTCCCCGTTGAGTATTTGTTCTGTTTTTATTGAATAAAATACAAGATGAGTAGTCTTGTCAGCAAGACCAACAAGCCAACTACATATATACATGACCATATAAGTATTTTAATATAAATATAACAATATGTACCCAATTGTTTAATTAACCATTAACCACCACCAACCATATTCATAGATGCGTCCTACCAACGCCATTATTATATAATATCATATCATCCAATTGCAACTCCATCCATATATTCAACACAGAGTTTGATTTGAATAAGATGATGAGTATTGGGAAGGTGGATGAATTAAGTGATATTGGAAAGCTTCCTGAGCATGTCCTAATAGAGATATTCATAAGAACATGTGTAAGTGAGTGGAGACATATATCATGTGTGGACAAGCATTGGTCCTCCATTTTCCACTCCCAATGTTTCTGGCAAGCTGCTCTTTCTTTCACTTACCCTTTTGCTCATCCTTCCAACACTTGGCCTGGTCCTATTCCTCTTCCAGATTCACCTAAGAGGTATATATATGTACCAAAGTTATCTTATTTCTAAACTCAATTTTGAGAAAGTATTATCTTGATTCTTGTATGTGTATTACTATTCCTGTTTGATTTTCTATTAGTACTTGTGTTGATTAACAAATCAAAACTTGTGTATACTTTTAGGAGGTTTATGGCCTTATATATCAGTCAACAGATCTTAGCTTCTGATCCTCAAATTCAAGTAGAAGAGATTGTTGGTCATACTTATCTCTTTTTGAAAGAGCAGCTTCAACTTTCTATCATGTCTCCTCATAGTGGAATACTTCATGGAACCATAATTGGTATCTCTCCTCCTTAATTTGCAGTTATCTTATAAGTATATATCTTTAAGAATTTGATAGCAGTGTGTGAGATAATGGGCTTTTATATGTTAATGAGCAGATCAATTCATTGCTTGTGGCAAGTCTAGAGATATAGCCCATGAACTTGCTTCTCTGATTTGGCTTGCTGTTCTTGACAATTTGGAGGAAAATCACCATACCTTTTATTTACTTAAACGCCTTGCTCAAGAAGGAGATGTAAGTGCATCCTACTAAACATGGAATTTTGATACTCATCTATGTTTCCATAATTTTGTATTGGAGCAATAGATTATATGTTTTCTTCCATATGTTACTACATCATAAATCATTTTTGTCTTTTACAGCATCTGATTATTGTTGTCATTATTATTTATTTTGAGCAGATTTTTCTTCCATACCCATACAGTAGATCAGTGAAAGTCCAATGGAGGGTGTTTGAGAAGCTTTTCACTGATTTTCGTGATTGCTTCAACCAAGTAGATTACTATGATATTTTGGCATGTGCTAAAAGCAGGTTTCAGCCAATACCATCTGCTTGGTTAGGTTACTAGCTACCAAATATGAAACTCTTCCTAGTTAGTATTACTTGTAAACTTTGTACAATAATAAGGTCATACTCTTTTGGAAAATGTATACCTTATTATATATATAATTGAAATGAAAACTCTCTGAAACCTGAATTATGGATCAACCTCTTATGTTCACTTTTCTCATCCTGATTGCTGTAAGGCTGTAAGAACACTTGGTGTGATATATTATATTTATCATTATCATCATATCATTTGTAGTACAAGTTCCCATTCATTCAAGGATCCGGACCCAATTACATCATTCAACTCGCCTCACAAGTATAGGATGTATGCATAATTGCATTAAGTGTTTTTTTACTAATAAATCTATGGACTTTGTTTTAAAACTTGTAATTGAAGTGACATTTTAACTATTAGATAAGGATATATTGTTCTCAAACTTGTCCTGAACAATATATGCTTAGGAACAACACATGTATAAAGAGTTCAAAATAGATCTACCCGATCCTACAAATTGACACAACTAATCTAGATCTACCGGATCCAATCTACTCCGATCATTCTATAACATATGTAAACTTATTGAAAAGCATAAGTAAAATAAATGAGAAACAATGATAGGAATACATTAATCTGAGAGTCCTAGGAAGTTAAACATATACAACTTTGGGTTTGTATACTATTGAAATAAGGAGGAAGAAGGAAGGATTTCCGGAAATGGAGGTTTTGATAAGCAAATATATAGTAAGAGAGGAAAGAGAAGGAGAAAAAATATATCTTAAAAAGTCTAATAGTGTTAGATGAAAAGTGTTACCGTGATTAACTTTGCAAATATCGAAAAAATCGAAATACAAATTATTTGTTATTAAACTGAATTATAATCCAACACAATTTTACAAAATGAAAGGATCAATTGTTTTGGCATATATTTTGAGAGAGAAGGGTTAAGTGAATGTTACTTTGGTGGCAGCATTCTGACAATATTCTCTGAGTACGACCACCACACTGTCTTCTTCTACTCTTACTGTAACCTCTTCTCTCTCTCTCTCTCTCCGCTAAACAACATAACTAGGGTTACTCTCTTCCCTCCTTCTCCTATATTGCATTGCATTCATCTCTCACCAACTTCTCTTACTCAAATAGGAATCAACATTGCCTTTTTTTTTTACTCCAACTCTTTTATTTTTTTCATTTCTACATACTATTGCATTTATCTTAATCACCCTTATTTATTTCTTTCCTGATCAATGTATTTCTATTTTCTCTGTCACAATTCCTAGTTACTACTTTATCTGATAGACACTTTTTGAAAAATAAAAGAAAGTGTGTGTATATCGGAGTCATGATCCTCTCACTCTATGTTTCAAAAAAATCTGATTTTTTTTAGTGGGTTGATGCTTAATGTTACTCAAGGTAATGGGTTCCGAACTATGTCATTTTTGAATGCCAAAGGTAAACAAATTTAATCCAACATTAGACTCACTTTTTGGCATTTTCAGATCAATGTACTTTCCTTTCTGGAATTTAGGACTTGTGCACATTTTTAGTTTGACTCCCCTTTCGCCATTTTCCATTAAAGTTATTTTTTTTACCCGTTTTCCTTTCCCTAGTTTCCTTATGGACCATAACACTAGTTGTTTTGGTTTTGGAATCCCTTCTTTTTATATGTGCTCACTTGGCCACTAGATCAGTAATGCTCTTGTCTTGGAATATCAAGATTCCTTTCTTTTGTTATTATCTTGTTTTTAGCTTTAGATTTCCCATGAAGGCTTTATTTTTAAATCCAGCCCCTTTCTTTTGCCCAGCTTATACTAAACTCACACTCTCTTTCTATTTGTTTTGATGTGTTTGTAGGTTTTGATCTGAAACACTTAAGAACATTGGTTTGAGTGAAGAATAGTTTGTTTTTGAAAGGTAAGCATGGATTTTTTGAAAATCAAGAAGTTCATCAAATCTCACAAAGCAGGTGGAGAAAATGATTTGGCAGGCAAGGCTGTGCCAGAGCCTGAGGAACCAAAGCCTAACACTGTCGGTCCTGATTGGTGTAAATCAGAAAATGATGATTCTGTCACTGAAGCTGAGGATGATGATGATTTTATTACTAATGAGGTGAAGAGGAGGCTGAAAGAATTGAGAAGGAACAGTTTTATGGTGTTGATTCCCGAAGAGGATTCATGCCCGGAGGAAGGGGAGGATAAAGAGGAAGCAGGAGAAACAGGCTTTAATGAATGGAGGGATGTGGAAGCTGAAGGTCAGCAATGGTGGCGTGGCTTTGATGCTGTATTTGAAAAGTACTGTGAAAGAATGCTTTTCTTTGATCGGATGAGCGCACAGCAACTTAATGAAGTTGGCAAAGGTAGATTTTTTATTGTTAGTCGTTGCTGACGATGATTCATGCTTAATCTTCACATGTCCTTGTATGCTTCACCTGCAGATACTAGTAATGGTTGGGAATGTTTACTTGGGTTTTAACATTGGATTGATTTACTTGTTTTGTCTGTGGATCATTGGTGAATTATGTGTGATTAGGATAATAATGAACACCTGAAGAATTATTTCTCTTATTATTCTAGTTGGAGAAAAGAAAAATTAACCCAAAGTAAAGATCTTGTATGCTTCATCGTATCTTGTCAATTGGAGTTCGATGTACATTACCTGCTACAAATGCTCCATCCCATGAGTTAAGGAAATCATGTCCCACGCTTTAGCATGCTTTATCCAATCTCACACAATGAAAGTTTTGCTTTGGTAAAAAGTGAAGACCTGGCTATGTTGAATTTATCAGTGTTATTATTATTTGGAGACAGTGATTGAGATATTATCCTCTTTTGCCACCTGAAAACTATAGTTATTTCATCACTATGTCAGGTACACAGCCTCCTTTAACTCCGTCTCCAAGATCTGCATCAAAGAAGCTGGCGTCTCCATTCCGTTGTCTTTCCTTGAAAAAAATTGAAGAACCTGATGATGAGATGGAACATCTTCAACAGCCTGAAAATGATCCCTACCAAGATATTGAAACAGGTTATGTTGGTCATATATGCTTGACTTGGGAGGCACTTCACTCTCAATATTCTCATATGAGTCAGAAGATATCTTGGCAACCTGAAAATCCTACCTGTTACAATCACAGCACGCAGCAGTTTCAACAGTTCCAGGTTCTATTACAGAGATTTATAGAGAATGAGCCTTTTGAGCAAGGCGCACGAGCTGAAATTTATGCTCGCACAAGGAAAACTTTGCCTAAACTGCTTCAGGTTCCTAACATACAAGGTGAGTTTTCTGTGCACCATTCACCTTCGCTATCATGGATATTTCCGATGTTTAAGAGTAGTTAAAAAAATTACTTTTCTTGATTTTTGTCACTTAAAATGTTATTACGTGTTTGTTTTTTATGCTAATGTTTGTACTTTGTATTGCTAAGTTCTCAACTTTAAGAGTCTATTCAGGTTCAGATCCTAAATCAACAGATGAATCAGACATGAGAGTTCTTGCTCCTGATCTTATCAAGGCAATTGAAAGCTCTATCCTCACATTTTACCTTTTCCTGAAAAGGGACAAGAAAAAGTCAAGCAGTACTATCAACCTGTTTGGAAATCAGAGTCAGCATTCAACTCCTCTACACCAGGTTCAGTCTACCCTTGAAAAGGTAAATTCAGATAATCTACCTTGTAATTGAAGTTAGCAATTTTATGATATACTAATCAATCTTGGAAGTGCATAGACAAATATTTTAGCTATGCCTTCAGTCCTCCATATTATAAGCTTTTAAGGTTGGTTGTTCTTTAGAATGTTACATCCCCCATTTTATCCATCAATTCTGGTTGTCTCAGTAAAATTCTCCATGGTTGACTTCCTAGGGTTGATTTGTTTGGCTCTATAATATTCCTATTCTAATTCTAATACAGATTATTATCAACAAATACATTTTAATCCATTGGTTAATTGAGATCTCTTTCTGTTATTTTCTACATTCCTTATTCTTCTGGGGTTTCTTCTTTTTGATGCAATAGGGATGGGGCATACAAGTGTATCTAGGAATTTGTTAATATATTCTTAACCGTGTCCATTTTATGAACTACCTTATGCTGACAGTTGAGCTAGTTTATTATTTTGAAATGATCAGTCATGTAAACAAAGAAAGTGTTGTATGCTCATCTTACTATATATATATGTATGTATTTTTATGTTGTAAATGCAGAAAGTTGTGAAACTGAAGGAACTGCGTAGGAAAAAGAAAGGGTGTAAAATGAATTGTTGGCCGCAAAAGCATGAGGAGATTCAGCTGTTGCTTGGGCTTATTGACATGAAAATCCTTTCAAGGGTTATGAGAATGACAAAGATTAGCAGAGAACAACTGTTTTGGTGTGAAGAAAAGATGAAAAAGGTGGATGTATCAAATAGTAAGTTAGAGAGGGATCCATGTCCTATCCTCTTCCCTTGCTAGTAAGTAGTAACAAACAATGGATTGGTGATTGGTGCATAAGTTCATCATCAACTTTAGTAGTAATTTGTGGTTGGAGGAATGATAATTGTTGCTGCTGATACATCGTTCATGCTTGGGAAGAAATCTGTACATTGTATGACAAGATTTGGGAAGTGTTTTATGTTATGAGAAATGGATTATTGTTGTGACAAGTTTGTGTCATGTAACTTGGGGTATAACATAGTTGTTAAGGATTATTCTTGTTGATTTCTTCCTAGACTCAATTCAATGTTATGTTACTCTTGTCATGCTTCTTTTTTTGTCTGGAATAGGTAAGATGCTTAGATTAATTAAGCAAAAAGTATAATCAGATTTGTTATGGCCAAATATTATGCTAAGTTGTTTGTAGAGTCTTGCATTAAAACATCCTCCTTTTCATTTAAATTGAGATAGAACTTTCAAAAGGTGAAGAACCCTGTAAATCAACCTGTGTATCCATCAATTTGAATACTTCATTTTTAATGCAATCATTCTTGTCTTCAAAAAGAGGAAGACTTAAGTTAATTGCAGTGTCTAATCACTTATGTCTACACGTAAGTTGATACTAGGAGGATTAGAGAAAGGCGGGATACATGATCTTTAGAGAGTAATGAGAAAATGAAGTATATTGGATCAATCATGACGAGGATATAACATTTCTCCATGGGCTAAGTGAAAGAAGCATAGAAGTGAGGTTGACACCACATTTTGACCCAAAATCTTAAGGCATTAGGTCTATGGTCAATCCATTTATATGCTCTTTAACTTATCCATTTTTACTCAATGTGGGACTTCTTCATTCACAATTGGAATACACGACAATGGCGATGTCCTTCAAGTGTCATTTGTTACAAAAAAAACTATCAATCAAGCTTAAGGGAAAGTATTACAGCACGATTATAAGACCCACAATATTATATCGGACTGAATGTTGACAATAAAATGTAAGAGAATGGACTATATGAAGCAATGATGAAAACATTTTATTGGATAATTGGACACATTAAACAAGATATGATTAGAAATGAATGCATCAAAGAGAAAGTTTGGAGTATTTCTTATTGTTGAAAAGATGTTAGATTTGTGTCTTAAGTGGTTTGTATATGCATTAAGGAGTCTGATAGAACAATATGAGAGAAGAAGAGGGACCAATATATAGAAGAAGAGGGAGGTCAATGTTTTTCAATGAACATATTTATGATAGAACAATATGAGAGAAAATGTTGGGTAGATTTGTTGTTTCCATATGAAGGAAGTGTTATATTCCATGAAGTGTTTTGTTAGTTTTCCCTCTACTCGCATTGGTACGTCTTGAAATCTCAGCCTACATGAATGGTAATGATGCATTAATCCTAAATTTATTGCAATAGAATGTTAAACCTATTCCCTTGTTTTCTAAATCTAATATAATGTAATCCATTGAATTTGTTGCATGTTGTGAAATATGACGTGTTGCATAAGTTATGTGTGAATAAATTGGTATTCATAATTAATGATGGGCATAATAGAAATGCGGAATGGAGAAAAGGGGTGATTGAAAGAGTTGAGAAAAGGTTTATAGAGAAAGTTGTGGGATTTTGCTTTGCTTATATCTTTTCCTCCCTAAACTTTCTTCACCTCAATATTCAATCATTTAGTACTTTGAAAAGGTGGATAGTGAATGCCACTTTTATTGTTTTGAAGGGGAAACAAAAGATAAATAAGTATATGACATGAATGGGAGGGACCATATTTTTCGATTGGTTAAAAAAAATAAGTTACATCTACTCATTATCTTCCTTGTATAATGCTTTAATAATGAGAATGAAATAAAACTCACAAATTCAACTTTCTTTCCCTTTCTTCTTTCACATATTAATGCTTAATCAATTAATGCATATTTAATTAATAGTTAATTTTATTTATTTGTATTGTTTTTTTTTGAATTTATTTTTAAAAAATCAACAATGATTAAATAGTAATGATAGATAATACAATTATAGTGTGTAAAATTCATGTGTTTAGTACATGTATCTTTTCTTCTTTTAAATATATATGAAAAATTGAAATAAATAAAAAAAGAGAAATTGAGAAAGCAATTTAGAGAATAAAGTGAAAAATGTGAGTTGTATTTGTGTTTTATTTTTGTTTGACTTAATAATGTCGTAATAGGTGTGCTGCGGTATCATATATATCAAAATTGTGTTGTTTGTTTGTTTGTTTGGGAGAGAGAGAGAGAGAAGAAAGGGTTTGGAAATTGGATTTGCATCGATGATGGAGTGCAATAATAATGGTAGCAGAAGGAATAGAGATGGAGGAGAAGTAGGGAAAGCGATAATAGGATTGGTATGTGGAACACTTGTTTACTATCACTGTGCCTTTCGCAATTCTTCAATCCTTTCTCTCTTCTCCGATGTCTTCATTGTCCTCTTATGCTCCCTCGCTATTCTCGGCCTCCTCTTCCGTCAGATCAACATTCAGTTATTCCTCTTCTTACTTCAATCATTTGAACTCTTATTCATTTCAATCATTCTCCTCTTATTCAATTATTCATTTGATATAGGGTTCCCGTGGATCCACTCGAGTGGCAAATATCACAGGACAGTGCAAATACAATAGTTGCTTCATTAGCGAATACAATTGGTGCTGCTGAGTCTGTATTACGTGTTGCTGCCACTGGCCATGACAAGAGGCTCTTCTTCAAAGTCATTCTTTCTCTTTACCTTTTATCTGCTCTTGGTAGATTCGCTTTGCCTGCCACTGTTGCCTATGCTGGTCTCTCCCTTTTCATTCTTTCATTCATTCACTCATTCATTATCACTTCCATACTCTGCCTCCGATTAATTAATTCTTATGTTATGTTATGTTACGTTATTACAGGATTATGCTTCTTTTGCCTCTACATGTTTGCCGACTCCTCTCAATCAATCACCTCATGTCTTGCCTGGTTCCTAGAAGGAAGAAGAAATGATACCGATGACAGAGACCAAGACACCATCATGTAACCCCTTTTCATTCATTTTCTCCCTAAATTGGATATTTCAACTATCTATCCATCATGTAATTTAACTTTGGTAAATAAGATTTACTTTTTCTTACAACACTAGCCTAGAGCTCTAAGACTGTAACCTTAAGCTTTAACCATATGTAAGATAGCAGAAGGAAGTAAAGTGGACACATCACTGAGATTTACCCTTAAAAGCTTCAAAATGACTCTTTTCTTATATACCAAACAAGCTAGCAATCAATGATAGACAATGTCAATGACCACAGCAACAATGAACTTCCCAATCATGGTGAGGTCACATGAAACAGACTTCCCTTCTAAGAGCAGTCAAAAAATAAGCAACCATCAGATTCTTGTGCACTATGTTTGTTACAACATTGTTCAAATGGGGCGTCTATAAGCATTTCTAATATGATCTACACAACTTTAAACATGCCATCTATTTGGGTGCTTATAGTAGTAAGACTGTCTTTTTTTGACGCCAGATACTCTCCTTCTAGCTGGTAGCATATCATGTGATGGTGATTTTCAATCCTTCCTAAAACATGGGATGGGGACAGTTATTGCTATGAAACCAAAGCTACTTTTTATTAATAAAGTTTTCTTTAAACAACCTGATTTATTAAGTATCTATACCACAGAAGAGACTCGATAATATTCTAGAGCTTATAATAATGCAAAACTTCCTACTAAAACACTGTTTATATGGGAACTCGATTTATACCATAAAGTTTATCACATTTCCAACTTAATTGTTCATCTCACATGTCCAAATGCATATTTGAACTGCCCACAACCGTCCCAAGAGGTCAAGACTAGGTCTTGAAATGCCCAAGACATCATCCCTGATCTAGATTGAATGAAGATCCTCTGTCCCAGTTTGTGTCACAATTGGCATATCAAACCAATTAAAATACATCATTAAATTAAATAGAAAAATCATGGATGAAAAATTATATTACTTAGTGTAATTTGATTGGATGGAGACAAGAGGGACAAATGATCTAGATTCGATCTAGATCGGCCAATAAGGCCTAGGACTCAAACATGCAAGGTGTTAGGACCTAGATAGATGCTTGGAACACATTTTAAATGTTAATCTTCTATGTTTTGATGATTCAGTCAAGTAGAATGAAATCTTTAAACTGGTGAATCATTGTTTCTGAAATCTTTTATGTCATCAAGATAATGATAGGAGTCCTTTTCCAAGAGTTATCTCACCCTTTTGCCTAAATAGGAATACTAATTATTAATTGAATGAAAATTGATTATAACTAATTATTAATATACTTGACTATTATGCTTCATGTTATGAGTATTCACTTAAGGTTTCATCATCGGTAAATAAGAACACTAATTATTAATTGATTGGTAAATAAGAACATTAATTATTATGATTGTATACTCTCTTTTTTGGGTAAATGGGAAAAATAAGGACAAAAGAAAATTAGCTAGCCTTAACAAAAGGGTAACGCCTGGGGAGGATGAATCAATCTCCCATAAGTTAAGCTATCAACAACAACATCTAAATTATCATATTCACAAATAACATAAGAAACCCATGTTGTCTCATCAAAGTTAAACCTTCGATAACACCAAGAAACTCAACTAGGAATATGTCTCTAACTCATTTAATACTACTAAACTCAACCATTTACCGCTATGATTTTGAATGAGGCCCCACAACCAATCCTGGAAGTCACACAGTCATGCAACTTCCAAAAACATTAATCAATAACTATACAAGAAAATAAAGTTCAATGCCACATATCAAGCTCTCAGCAAAATAATTCCCTCCTAAAAGGCTTCACTTCCTAATATACACTATATCACACATGATCAAAGTCAACTTATACTAATTTGACATTTCATATCCTCTGCTTAATTAGTTAATTAATGAATAATAATAACACCATTATATATGACTTTTCCGTAAATTGATACAATCAATAATAGCCTATCATCGTTTTAAAATATGCACAATTACCTATAATGCATGAAACCAACAATTGTTTAAGAAATATATGTTTTTATCCAAATGAATGCATAAGAAATATGTATTCTTAATCATACGGCAAAAAAATACTGTCCTATGCATTATTATTATTAGTGATGAATAAAGAAAACTAATGTTATCTGAAAAATTTATATCACACATTAAGTAAATCATGTCTATTTTTTTAGAAAGCAAGCAAATTCATGAATATAAAAAAATGAAAATTCTTTGCTGTTCACAATAACAAAATATAACTAACGAATGACATGTAATTACAATTATGATACCAAATTCGGTTTTTATAACCACAAGACAACAACACACTTAACTAGAAACAAAATATTTGATATAGTATATTAATAACAAGATGAATACAATTGAATGAATCTATAGTGAAAATGAAAATAGTCATGTCAAACATAGCAAAACATAGCAGCAAAGTTATATACAATATTGGACAAGTAATAATTTCCGATGCTGCAACTTTGATGGCTGCAAGAACAAGGAGCTGAGAAATGTGAAGAGGGACCATTAGGTCGCTGAGATGTTAATTAGGATAAATGAATGGTCTCATCTTGGTAATTTTAAAAATATATTTTTGTTGGAAATATCATGCATGCATATACCGTTTGGGAATTCTAGATGAATTAAATACTGGCCAATGCTGCTTCGTTTACCTTAGCCACATTCCTTCAATTGCCCGTAGGATTTTGTTTATATAGCATGTAAGAGTCAAGAAAAAAGTACACTTCTAAGATAATTTAGGCAACTGAGTAAGAGTGCTAATCATTCTTTCTACTGCTACTGGTACGTTAACAACCATGAACTATGTCATGCAAAAAACAGAGTCTTACCTTTGCCTTATGTCCTTCTATGTTATAATGTGAACATATAATTTATATGACTCTTCCTTTTAAATGATCCTCCATTCATTTTATCCATTTATATGAGTCTTCCTTTTTTGCTTTCGCAGCTTAAATAATTATGGAATCATACTTTAAGAGGGGCTTGGCTTCTTCTGTGAAAATGGTGAAAACCAGTAATGACAAAAAGGAAAACGTTGAAGGTAGAGGATTGGTGGACATTGTGTTCTCTTGGTCTATAACAGATATTCTCAATGAACATCTCTACCAAAATCAGGTTCACCCTTTACTACTCTTTTTTCATTTTTAGCTTTCCAAAATTTATTACACTATGATATTATTTAATTCACTAGTTCTTATTTTATGTAGAGTTTAAAATCTATGTACCGTAAGTAAAAAGTTTTTTATACTATCTGTATATCATCCACCATTAATTTATATTATTTTTGTATTAGAATCAATGGTAGTTAACATATGAATGATTAATGATTGACTGACAGTGTAAAAAATATCAGTGTATACATATTAAATTATTTTATTTATTATTATTTTGATGAAGTCACGAGTCTAGTTATTGCCACATACAGCGACAACGTACATGAACTATTCATATAGTTAGATTTACATATTCAGTTATGCAATAAATGTCAAACAGATAATTGAGATTGAAGAGATATATATATATATATAATATATCTAATGATAAACTAAATGAAAATCATTTAATACACCATTTATGCATACATGCGTAGCTTATGGAGTGTGTTTGTTTACATAACAGGTGATGAAGATTCCAGATGAATTTCCATCGATATCTATTTATATGACATCATTCATTTTACCACTGATTGAGGAAACACACGCAGAGTTGTTATCAAATATGAATACTTTGTCCAAGGCACCGATTTGCCAGATCAGAAGTGTCAAAACTACAAAGTGGTTTCAACTTCCTAAAGACTTTTTTTATGAACTTGAT
Source organism: Lupinus angustifolius (assembly GCF_001865875.1). Taxonomy (NCBI): domain Eukaryota; kingdom Viridiplantae; phylum Streptophyta; class Magnoliopsida; order Fabales; family Fabaceae; genus Lupinus; species Lupinus angustifolius. The sequence goes on along the minus strand of NC_032017.1, from coordinate 8,335,624 downwards.
ATCTTTGAAAAGAAAGGAAGTCATAAGGATAGACTATATATTCCTACAGTTGGAGATCTCATTGCAATAACTCATACCAGACCTAAATGCGTTGATGACCTCAACGGATCTAATTATGTAATTACATATGTTTACAAAAGAAAAGGAAATCGGAGTAATAATTCTGTCACGGTTTTATCATCTAAACCCATCTTGTCTCATGGTAAAAAGTTTAGTACAATTTTTGCTATTCATCTCACTAATTTGACTACAAATATAAGAATTTGGAGATCCCTGAAAGGCGAGTTAGAAGGAACCAATATGAAGATCCTAGATAAAGTTCTTCAACTCCATTCTTCTGTAAGAATATTTAATTAGTGTATTTATTTCAACTTTTTCCATTACATCACACACACAAAAAGGTGGTGCCCTTGATTTATGTTTGTAGGATTTTTACGTAAACATTATTGCTTAGGTGAAATGATTGTAAAATTATTTTTTTAGAACAAACTCAATGTATTTCCCATTTTCCTCTTTTCTCTTTTTGCAGGATCTTGATACTTGTGATAAATGCAATTCTGACACATTATCCACGTTAGATAATGCAGTATCAAGTAGCTACCGTGAGTTGAATGAATCCCAAAAAGAAGCAGTTTTAAGGTGCATTAGCTTAGTGAAATGTCATCATCAGAACAATGTGAGTGTAATATGGGGACCTCCAGGCACTGGGAAGACTACTACTACTAGCTTGATGCTATATTCTCTTTTGAAATATAAGTGCAGAACACTTACATGTGCTCCAACTAATGTTGCTGTGGTGGAGTTAACTAAGCGGCTTTTGAAGCTTGTTAAAGAAGAGGCTTTCAGAAACTGCTATGGGCTTGGAGATGTTGTCTTATTTGGGAATTCAGGTAGAATGTTAGTTAGTGATGATCATAAAGACCTTAAGGATGTGTTTCTCGACCATCGTGTTCGCACACTTAGAAAATGTATGGGAGCATGGACGAATAACTTAAAGTCAATGACATCTTTTCTTAAGGACCCAAGAAAGTTCTATAAGATGTACTTGAAAACTTATATTCTCGGAAACGAAGCTGCAGCTATTAAAAGAAAGCAGGTAAAGGTTGATAGATCTCGAAACAATTTAAAACTTGAAAATGAGTCTGCAAAAAGCTTTTCACCTTGTACCTTTGAGCAGTTTGTGAGTAAGAGGTTCAGGAGGTTGCAACAGCAGCTAACTTCTTCTGTTATGAACATGTCTAAGCACCTACCAACTTCAATCATTTCCAAGAAAGATGTGATGAACATGTTCCAAGCAATTGATCTACTAAACTCCCTTAGAGCATTTTTGGTTACAGAAAATGAAGGAATAAATGAAGTCTTCTACAATTCTGAAGATAATGGTTGCTATTCAAAGTGGAGATCGGAAATTAAATTGTGTCTTAATGCACTTAAGTTGCTTCCTGTGAATTTTTCTGTCACGGGAACAATTAGAGAGTTCTGTTTGTCAAATGCATGCTTGGTATTTTGTACTGTCTCAAGCGCTGTCAAATTGCATGTGAAGGAAATGTCTCCAATAGAGATATTGGTTGTTGATGAAGCTGCTATGCTTAAGGAATGTGAATCAACTATTCCTTTACAGCTTCATGGTATTCGCCACACAATTCTCGTAGGAGATGAAAAGCAATTACCAGCTGTTGTTCAAAGCAAGGTTGTTATAACAAACTTAGTATATATGTTACAATTTCAAAGTACTCAAGTTTTATATATACTTGTTTTTGGAACTTAGGTTTTACATACTTTCACTAATGTTCTAAAGACTTCTTCTAATTTGTAATGAGTTGGTTTAACTTGATGCAGATTTGTGAGAAAGCTGAATTTGGGAGAAGTTTGTTTGAAAGATTAGTTAAATTAGGACATAAAAAGCACCTTCTTAATGTGCAACACAGAATGCATCCATCTATCAGTTTGTTTCCAAACATAGAATTTTATGGAAGTGAAATTGTAAATGCTAAGAGTGTGAAAGAGATAAGCTACAACAGAAGATTCCTTCCTGAGAGGATGTATGACTCATATTCTTTCATTGATGTACCAATGGGAAGAGAAGAATTTGGTGACAACCATAGCAGGAGGAACTTGGTTGAGGTTTCTATTGTTTATGAATTAGTCAAAAAACTCCATCAAGGTATGTAATAGTGTTTATTAAAAGAATTTTCAAAATACAAATAGTTTATGTCATTAACATTGTTTTTGTGTTTAATGTTTAATTGAAGAATGTGTTAGGAGAAAGATAAAAGTAAGAGTTGGGGTGATATCACCATATAAAGCTCAAGTTTGTGCGATTGAAGATAAAGTAAAGAAGGTTTCATTAAGTGAAGGTTTTGAAGTAAATGTTCGTTCAGTTGATGGATTCCAAGGTGGTGAGGAGGATATTATAATCATTTCAACTGTTAGATGCAATACCAATGGCTTCATTGGTTTTCTTTCTGATCCCCGAAGAGCGAATGTGGCATTGACACGTGCAAGGTCAGTGATATTATGTACTAACTCTATCATCAATTAACTAAAATACTAACACTTGCATTTTCACTATTGCTTTGTTTGTAGGCATTGCCTTTGGATATTGGGAAACGGAAAAACTTTACTTAATAGTGATTCTGTTTGGGAGAAATTGATCATTGATGCCAAAATGCGGGGTTGCTTCTATAACGTTCAAGAGGATATTTGTTTGCTGTCTAATTACTCAAGTGTGGACTTGTCACAATCATTTTCTTCACTCAAAATCTATGATATGTAAGCTAGTAAAATTTGTAAAAACATTTGATCATTGTCATTTTTGTTAATTAATCAGTCAAGGACCATGGACCCTAAGTATGAGCCAAGCAACAAATTTATAATATGATGCTTAGTATTCTGCTTAATTTTTAATGATTTCACTTCTATGCCTTTAAAGTTTCACCCATTTTTGTGTTATATATAGCCCTCCTTCTGACACCAAAACTCAAACAGTAATGCGTCTTGGGGGCGCTAGATCGAAATTATACAATGGAGAAAACTTAGATATTCATACAATCACAAGGAAATGTTTTTATATTTCCATTGTACCCAAAAAAAAGTCACAAGGAAATTGTTTTGTGGAAAATATTATCTTGACACCAAAACATAGACTTTAATATGGTGTCTAATGTATTTTTGGTAAATGTGTATAACTTTATATGTATATTCAAAGAAGTTAAGTAGTATATAAATAATAGACCAACTTACACCCGTATCTGGTGCGTGTTTGTGTTAACCCTCTCTCTAACAAAAGATCTTGGCTTATTGCTCATAGTCTTTTTTCTAATTTCATCCAACCTTTCCTTGCAATTGGTTTCATTAATATTATGGTAAACTTTAATCATTATGGTGAACTCTGCAACTTCACGCACCTCAAGTATCAATAAGGGTCCATATTTTGTGTTAGAAAGTGTAACGAGTAATTACCAATGCTGTGGCAAAAGAGGAACAAAAGGGAGTAGATCCTACTAGAGGGAATTTGTTGATGATTAGAAGGTTAGGTTAGTTGTCTTGTTATGTAGAAACAGAGCTTGTCCTCCATCATACTTTGACATGGACGTTTAGGTTAGATGTTTAGGGTAATTATTATCATCATTCTTATTCTTGTTTTCTAGGATTTAAGACAATCCAAATATGGTGACACACACATCTGGGTGGTATGATATTCTATACTACTTTATGATAGTCATCTTTTGCATGTTCCCATGATGTTGTACTACTGCTCCTTCTCATGGTTCTGCAGAAGATGACAGTTTAACCCAATAACTCTATAGTATTAGTAGGGGTTTGCTCCATGTCCAAAGTTTATAGTAATCTTCTTCAATTCCTCATCACTTTCCATGAGTAACAAACCGTGCAACAAGACTTAACTCCGTAAGAGTGCCAAACTTAGAGTTTGGTCTTCCATCATTATCGACCCCAGAAAGATTCAATTTCCTTGTGTTACAAACAAAAAAATATTTACAAGGAATTTGAGATGCTACTCATCATGAAAGTAATGGAGTTGGCAAATTATTTCCAGTTAAATATTAATGCTTGGCGATGAACTAAAGCGTGCAGTTATTGAATCTTCCGATGAGTAAGCTACAACTGTGACTGGACAAACTAATTACATGTCACTTTGTTTTTGTGTTGCATAGCTCACCTTCATGATTAAGCTCAAAATTAAATTTTTATCTTGAATAGCGGTCCACAAGTGCTTTAGCTTTATCTGGTGCAAAGAACCGAGCCTACACAGAATAATTAAACAAGTTTTAGAATCATTAATCTATCATATAGGCACATGTGCGGATACTTGTTATTTAACTTACTTGTATGAACATTCTCTCTGCATCTCCAATGTTTTTGTTTTCTTTTAGGATGATTCCCTGCAAAAATACCAGGTAAATTTTAATATTTGAATGCCATTGATGAGTTATTGTGTTTCCCATAAAGGATAGAAATTAGAGACCTTAGCTAAATAACCACGAAAATCATCAGGATGAGTAGATATGAGCTGGTCATAAACAGCTACAGCATCACTGACATGACCCCAATCTGAGTATGCTTTTCCAAGAAGTAATTCAACCTAAAAGATAAAATATCAAGGACATGTGTAGCTTTTTTAGTGAAATAAATTGACTTCAATCCTGCTTAGTGTTGCATTCCTTTTGCTTTTTTGGTTTAGTTGTATTGTTTATAGTGTTAAAATTATTATTTACTCATCCATGTGTTTCTAAAAGTAAGAATTTACTTGGATTGGATCCAGCTTCTGTGAGTCTGTTGGGCTGCTATCATGTTCTTTGCTCAGGATTTCAGAACTTAAACGTTCCCGACAAGCTAAAAGAAATTGAACTGCCTGTTGAAGAAAGAATGGAAATAAAATGTTAACAAATTCATCATCTACAGAGGTAGTTCAAAAGATAACCCAAAATTTCTATAAAATACATGCTCTGTATACCAGAATGATGGTCGTGTAATGAAATAGGAGCATCATAGACAAAATAAGTAACCAATTATGCACAATTTTTCCTTTGCTATTTTCTTTAGGATGGGCATACCGGGGAGGGAAAAAGTACTATTCTCTACTTTTAGCAAAAGTAAGCAAAACTTTTCATCTTGAAAAAAATTGTAGTTACATGACTTACATTCCATTATCTCAATGGCAATATGACATACTAGAGGAATTCTTCATTTCTTTTAAGCATGACCAATAGACCAAAGACATAGCTTTCTAATGTAATGAACTATATACAACCAGATTACTGATCTAACAGATAAGAGAACAAAACTAATGTGAAAGTAATCAATCCATGTTTTCATCTTGTCTACTGAGAGTTTCAATTACAGAATTCATTATTATCTATGAAAAAACACTAAGCATCCCATACCTCAATATAGAAAAGAACAGTTATTTACAGAGACAAGTACAAATGTAACGACCAAGCAAAAAAATAGACTTAATTTGCACAGCACGTGAATACTAAAAATCCATTGTCATGATGGCAAACCTCGTCTGGCTTTTTGGCAGCAAGCAATGAATTGGTCAAGCCACGCACAACTTCAAACTCAATATCTTTAGACACCTGTCAGGGATCAACCAAATATTTACGGATAATGCCAAAATTAATTACTAAGTTTGCTATAATTAATCACTAAAAAAATTGTATGTTCCCTCTTCAGCCATAATATTTCAATTTCTAGTTCAAGTGGGCATGGTTATAGTCATATAATAGTTGAAAGAAAATAAATTAGATCAAAATTTATCTCAAGTGCTAACCTATATAGTCAAATTCCCTGATTAGAGTTGTATCCTTACTACAAGTGAAAAGTGTATGAAGATGTAGAATTGACTGACCGTTGCTGAACTTTTATATGCTGCAACACTCCCTTCATAGTCCTTGAGTTCATAGTTTACTTCCCCGAGTAAACGAAAAACATCAGCATCATTTGGTTTTTCCTTAGAACAAAATTGAAAAAAAGTTTGAAAGACCAAAGAACATGATTATGCAACAAATGATAGGCAAGTTGGAGAAGATATCGACGGTGAAAACATTAATAATAACCTTTGTGAGATCTTGAAGTAGAGAAGCAGCTTTTGCATATTCCCCTAGTTGTGCCTGAGTTACTGCAGCCCCCTGAAAATGTTTTGAAATGTATCTATCTAAGAAGACAGAAATGAGCAAAAGAGAAGGTAGAACCATGACTTACTTCAAGAGCAGTTGGATCTGTTGGGGAGTTACTTAATGTTGCTTCAAATTCCTTTAGTCTACTCTGAAGAGTAGCTTTATCCTCCTCTGACAACTTGACCACAGCATTATCTTCATTAGGACTAACGCTGAAACATGAAACATGTCTCAATTTTAATGATGAATCAAAAGTAAATGAAGGGTATGCAATTGCATACCTTTGTGATGGAATAAAATCTCCTAAAGTAAAAACGAGACCGAAGAGGAGGACAGCTACACCAACTCCAATTTTGGTAGCAAAGCCAATTTCCTTGTTGTTGTTGTTGGTAGGAGAAGAGATGATGGGAGTATCATAGTCAATTGGTCCATATTGATTTTGCTGCTGCTGCTGTGATTTCTTTTGTTCAAGTGCAGACCTGAGTATATATAGGATTGAGTGAAGAAAGGGATAACAGAAGATAAAGAATGTATGAAAAGAGGAGTAGTTGCCTAGTAACAGCTTCAAGGCGTTGGTCAAAGTCAAGATCAAGAAGGAGAGGTTGAGTTGTAGATCCCTTGCTCCTCTGAAATCAAATGAATCAATAATCATATAAGTAGCTTACTTATGTATATAGATTATTAGTTACTTATTATTATTACCTTCTTAATAGGAATAGGAATGTTGTTGTTGTTATTGCTGTTGTTGGTGTTGTTGTTATCTCCAAAACCGCGTCGCCTTGTTGTTGAGTCGGAGGATGAAAAGCAATGTATTTTAAAGATAGACAGACCACTGATGCTGCTTCTCATATTCATCATCATCATTCTTCTACTTCTACTTCTACTTCTACTTGTTCTACTCACTTTTCACTTTATTCAATAATAATATCATAATACCATCACACATAATAAACAGACCAACCCACTGCTCAATTGCTGATGATAAGGTTTCAACCTCCCTCCCTCCAACAAATCAAATTACACTCATTTCTATTTATTTTTATTCATTTCTACATTTATATAAACTAGCTTCCAAAGTGTCTTTGCCTTCGTATTTTTATCTTAATATTTAATTTTTATATATTTTATTTAGATATTTAAAAAGTTTTTTGTATTTAATGTACTTTGTTATAATTTTTTATATGTATTATAATATCCAATTTAAAGTGAGATAAAAGATTTTTTAGTATATTTTATCTTCTATATGATTTTTTTATAGAAATTAAAAAAATATTAAGAGAAAAATAGGAAATTAGTCCATGAAAATAATTAGATCATATTTTTCCTTTATATATTGTATAAATAATTCAATTGAAATAGGATTAAATTCAAAATATAATTCTACCAAAATTTCACCTATTATTATTTTAAATTTTGAACAATTAAAACACCAACACCCTTCTTCTTATCACTATTGTCCACTTAAAATGAAAAACTCAAACTCCACATTAAATACAATAACTCTTTTAATATACCATAGATATTTGCAAATTAAAATCTTACATCTATTTATTAGGGAAAAGATGCACAATTTCTTGTATCCCTTATTTCTCATTTCCCCTAAAAATAGGTATCAGGTTTCGATAAGAATGAGATAAAAAATGAATTTAGAAATTACTCACATAACCATTCATTTATAATATAAGTTATGTAAAAGTATTTTGTGCACATTGGTTTATGGTTTTCAAAATGGTGATTCTAAGTAAAAGTTAGAATAAATTACATTGACATCCCCTGAGTTTTAGTGAAATTACACAAACTATCCCACACTTTTCTACACCTACACAAACCTCCCCTATTTTTAAGTTTCATTACATTGACCACCTCCGCATAAGAAATAAGTGTAATTTTTTAAACAAAAAATGTGATAAATGCAATTAAGTTAAACAAAACATGATATATTGTGGAGACACGTCCAAATAATATATGAGTATTTCTTTAGAATTGTTGATGCATTTTGTAACAAAAAATAATAAAGATACATTGATTTGTATATTATTTAGACTTGTCTACACAATATATCATGTTTTGTTTAACTTAATTGCATTTATCAGATTTTTTGTTTAAAAAATTACACTTATTTTTTATGCAGGGGTGGTCAATGTAACGAAAGTTAAAAAAGATGGGAGGTTTGTGTAGGTATAAAAAAGTGAGGGATTATTTATATAATTTCACTAAAACTCAGGGAGTATCAATTTACTTTACTCTAAAAGTTATTAAACTATGACAAAGACAACCATATGTACACAATTTGATATCATATTCAATGTTTAATTTTCGAAGAACTATTATGGTGGCATATTTTTTCAAATCACGAATTTGGTGACAAATGTAATATTTGAAGTATTAATTTGATGACAAATTTATTTAGAGGAATAAGTCAGTGACACTATAATTTTTGGAGGAGATTATTATCTCTTTATATACCAAACCTTTTGGACCAACCATGGGACTCCATCTGTTTTGACGTGATGTTTCAATAATTTTGACAATAGTGAATGTAGTTGGATCTATTAGGTGTCATAGTTTTTGACCTTTAGTCTTATACAAAGAATGTAGATGGATCTTATGTTACTAAAACAACATTACATTGATATATGTGACCTTTCTATTAATGAAATATAAAAAATGATTAAAAGATATAAACAAATTTACCTTAACTTATAGTAGAATTTTTATATGTGCATAATTAATGACTTTAGAAAGAATTAAGAAAAGTCTGAAATGGATTCAAAGAACTGAAGAAACTCGACTCTCTACATATGTATAAACTAATATGTGCATGTTATATCAGATTCTTTGTCATAACAACATTACTATTGTACAGAACTCTCTTTTTAGGCTCGTTTGAGAGATAAAATTACGGTGAAGGACAACTAAATCCAGTGCAGGCGGGGTTATTCAGAGTTGGCCCTGTATGTATTTACATCAAAATAAACAACTTTTAGTCTTAATAAATCCTTATTGAGAGTATCCTGCCTTAATGTTGCATATTCAATGTTTATTTAATACCTTGTGCTGAAGGACTTATTGAGCTTTCTGAATGGTCTAACATCACATCCTGCAATATCATCTCAACATATAAAGTACCATGCATAATAATCAAGGTTTATGATGACCATCATAGAAGATCCATAATAATCAAGGTTTATTATCCCAACCTGTTATAGAATAGAAGCTTGACTTGCATTAGGAGAAGATTCACTACTGCTATCTTCTTCACCAAAAAATGTTGTTGTTGGACTCATGATATCTTCAGCAAAATCTCTGAGTCTTTGGAGCTCTGGCAAGACTTGTTTACCGAGGTCTGGTCTATCTTTTCGTCTGAGTTCTACACATTTAACTGCCATCTTTGCAAGACATAATGTTTCTTGAAGAGGCCACTCATGAACAGATTTGTCAAGCATTTCAACAAATGTGTCATTCTCAATAGACTCTCCAACTTGGTAAGCCAAACCCATTGGTGTCTTACCTGTCAATAATTGAAGAAGTATGATCCCTAGAGAATATACATCAGATTTAACACCAATTGTTCCTGTTTGTTGATACTCTGGATCAATATAACAAAAAGTTCCAGCTGCTGAAGTCATGTGACATTGTGTTACATTTTCAGCTACAACAGGGAGAATCCTTGCCAATCCAACATCACTAATCTTACTTACATAATTGTGGTCTAGTAGTATATTGCTTGGTTTCAGATCACGATGTACTAATGGTTCAGGCTTTGTTTCATGTAGGAAGAGTAATCCCGTGGCTATCTCTGCAGCAATATGAAACCTGACCTGCCAAGACATCAGATTCTCGTCCTTCTTTCGAAACATACAATCTTCTAAACTTCCATTTTCCATATACTCATAAATTAGTATGTTATGATCTGGACAGGCTCCTAGAAGAAGCACCATGTTAGGATGGCGCATGCAGCTCAGTATGTCAACCTGCATTCATATTAATTATGTTATACAATTTTCAGCCATTAATTATAGAAAGAGCTAACAATATATATATATGTAAGTAATAGTCCTATATATATATGAGTGTTAATGTTTCTCTCTTGGAAATAAGATAATTTGAAGAGAGAAAAAAAGACTGTAAGACTTAACACAACAATGTACATTTACTTACGCAAACAATTCTAATGTTCTGTGATGACATAAAAACACAAGACTCATTTCCACTCATTGCTCACCTCTTTCTGAAACTGTGACTTCCCTTGAGTAGAATCTGGACGAAGAACCTTTACAGCTGCTGGAATGTGATCAAGGTAACATTTATAGACTGGGCCATAGCCCCCTTCCCCTATTTTTCGAGATTCAGAAAAGAAGTCTGTGGCTATTTCAATCTCCTCAATTGTGTATCTCTTATATCTTTCATCAGCTTGGACTACATTATTCAATAGTTTCCTCATTTCCTCAGCTTCTTTAAGAGCTTCCATTTCTGAAACTTTCGTGTCTGCATCAATTTTTTCCAAGGTAGTTTTACTTATTGCTTTCTCTTTCTCTATGGTTGCAAGGGATACTTGTTGGGACAATCGTGTCTCATCTATTTTTTGTTCTGCCTCGGTTCTCTGGTGGTTAAGTTCCATTAACTGTAGCAAACATGGATTAGGACCAACTAAAGTCTCAATAACAATGACATTTGTATATGTAAGGCTGATATCTAGATATATTGTGATTTTACCTTTTGTCCGGCTGTTAGTGCTTCTTTGCGTGCGGCACCATACATTTCAATCATTTGCTTTAACTCAAGCCCAGACCTCCTCATACCAACTTCTTCATCCTAAATGTTTTATTTGGGCTCAGAATATTTGATACAATATATATAAAGATATTCCATAATTTTTGTATTTAAAGAAAGTGCTGACCATGTTCTTATTTGAATATGAAGATGATATTCTTTTGCTTTCCTTAGAAAATGAAAGATCTGGTGAGTTATGGTCATTGAACATGAAGCCGGTACCCAAGCTATGATCTGAAGTGGTTGAAATTCGTGAATTACGGCCTGAATCAATGTAGTTAGAGTAAACAGATGATGAACGTCCACTGCTAGTGCTAGGCTTGTCAGAGCTTATAAATGATATATCTGTCTCAGATTCTGAGTAATCCATGCATGACCTTCCACTCAACCCTATTCTTTTTCCAACCCTGCTTTATTAAATGATATGAAGTTTGATTGATACTTATTACAGATTTATATGACCCTTTTGAGAAAAATATAATATATTGTACTATACTATTTTACTTAATGATTCTACATGCATGCATGGAGCTATATATTTGATCAAAATTATTACTTACTTAATGGATTCATCCTGCCAACTGTGAGGCTTGAAGGATGTCCTATGATGATCTGCAACATACATTTGGTCAAAATATATACAACAACAACATCGTTTCATAACATATTTATATTTCCTAGAAACAAATTTACCTCTGAACCCCACAGACATACGTCTAGATGAGGTTATCTTAGGATGATTGCTCTCATTATTTAGATTCTGTACATGTTTCAGCAGTGGGGAGGAATGTGGTGCTGCACGAGAAGCACTTCGGACTGAAGATATCTTCCCCTTTGATATTATATACACTGTACAAAAATCTGGTGCCCCTTTTGCTATGCTGCTTGGTTTACTTGATGACTTGAATCTGCATAACAAATAACGTGCAAGGTTAGAATGTTTATTTAGCCCGAGACAAACTAGATTTATCCCATATTATTATTATTATTATTATTATAAATATAATATCTATGTATTGTAATAATTTATACATACTCATTATATTATTTGTATTACTTATATTTTGTCCGTGAAGTTACTTCTTAAGTTGTGAGACAAATAGTGTAAGTTGTGAGAGAAATATGGAGTGTGTGGTCTTAAACCCCCACCAGGTGCTCCACCGCCATTTTCACTCCATGTAAGGCATACCATGAGCCTCTCTTAACCCAGAAAGAAAATTTCTTATACTTCTAAAGGTCGTAATTATCTCATAATTCCCATCAAATAATCACATTGAATCTCTAACTTGTACAACTTTTGTCTGGAATCTGCAATCTTGTGTTTTTGTTTTGATGTTTTTTATTCACTTTGAAGCTTGCATCTTTAGTTGAATAAGGACACATTTTATACAAATAATGCTTGTTACTATATAGTGATATTAGAAGTATTTTCCAAATAGTTATGAAATTCTAATTGTGGTGAATTTGGTAATAGATGGAACAATAGTTAAGGAGTTAATTAAATCATATTGGTACTTTATAGAAGAGACATTTTTTATTACCATATTATTTCTATTTTATTAATTTTGGAAAGTTATGTTGCAAGAAAGATTATATGAAATGAGAGACTATTTGGAAAATCATATTACATGAAAGATCATGTGAAATAACATGATTATTGGAAAAGTCATATTGCATGAAAGAAGGTGTTTGAGGAAACTACCTCATCAAACCTTATAAATTAAATTAAGGATGTAGTCCAACAACATACAGATCTTATAAACTAAAAGTATGTTGTTTCCATAATAATCCGAATGAGTCAAGAGGGAGATATCAACAATTTGCATATTTTATTTATTTAAAGGAAGACTCTTTCAATCCTTTTCTCGTCCATGGGGAAAAAATATGAAGTTGTAGATATTGGTGAACATATTTATATTTATGATAGTTTATATACATGCATATAAGCAATAATGAAAGTTAAGAGGACCTTGTTTACCTAATAAAGCCATGCCTTGAGGCTGCACCAAGCACCAAGTTCTCAATTGCAGCGTAAGAGACATATTCTGTTATTCCTTTCACAACGTCAGTGTCTTCAAGTAAGACATCAAGGCATTGAATCTAATAGATATTTAAACTAATAGTGTATAAGCAGTGTGAAAACAAAATATAATAAGTTGATATATCTATAATAGTTGTGAAACATACATCTTTGCGTGTACAATAGCAATGAAAGGTATGAAAGAGTTCCTTTGTAATACTGACAAGTTGGTCTCTGTGTGGAGATACATCTGGACTATTGGTGTTACATATTATGCCTTCACTGCATGCTATGATTAGTTTTTGTTCAATAATTAAGATAAAGTAATTATATTTTTGATTTTTGAAGCAATCCAAAAGAGAAAAAGAGAGATATATGCATACAGGAAACGTGTGGGGACTTGGTGTGCAAAACATGGATTAGGAGAAGGGTTTGTCCTCTGGTAAGGAGACTATCAGCAGCCCATTTGAGAGCATGTCTGCTCCCTTTGTTATCCTTATCTACTGCAACTGCTACCAATCCATTTCCATTTCCATTTCCATTTCCTTTTCTAATTACTGATGCCTTTGTATTTTGACGCCACATTTCATCACCCTTTAATACCCATCTGCTTTCAACTTCTTATTTCTTTATCATGTAACAAATTCTTCTTTCTAGCCTTTTCTTGCTATTCGACATGTTAAATTCACTACTTTCTTTGCCTTTAACTAATAATAAATTAAGTATGAGGCTATTACTTCTTAACCAATGTAAAAAAAACAATTTATAGAAATCTATCCCCAATTTGTGCTTAATCAACCAAACTTGTCCACTCCTCCTATTAAAGGGTTACAGAAATCAAAGTTCTAATAACATGACACTTTATATGCTACCAATCATTTATTTACACTCGCATGATTACTAGAATTTAAACATTAAAATAACTACATCATAATAATTATTTTTACTTTATTAAAAAGAGTTTTTTCTACTTTTTTGTGTGTTTTTTTTTACTTTTAATTAAGCTTTTAGTCCGAGAAAAGTTATGCATTTCTTTTCCCTACAAATTTATTTTTTGGTTTCAGTCCTTAATTTTTTTTTTAGAAAATTTGATTTTAATGTGACTCTCACTTAATTTGAGCTTTGTTTAAGGTCTTCTAGCATATTGTATCTCAAGGAACATTTTGACCTTTCTTTGTCCAAGAACAACCTCAATTGTATAATCATTAGTATCAATTCAGATTCAATTCTTAAATTGAGTGTTATATTTATAGGAGCTTAAATAAGAGTTTTTGTAACAGATAAAAGACTTTAACATAGGAATCATCAAAGTTAAAAATGATAATCCTTATTAAACATATTGATCAAGGTTTTGACAATTTATTCGTAGAGTCCAACATCCTCATAATCGATTCATTTAAAATTGTGCTCTTTTACTTTAATTATGTTTTATAATTGTTATTATTTTTTTAAAAATTTTGAATGCATAAAATAACACACATTATTATAGGAAACACATGCAATTTTTCCATATTTCCTATTATATTTTTGCAAATTTTAAATATTTTATGAATTTCTGGGTACTTACAGATCCTTTGGATACTCACAGACCTATGGGTAGTAGCTAACCTAATGTGTACCTAAATGGATCTGGGTCACAAAATGACAGAACATGTGAGTATGGGTAGTGCATTACAAAGACTCATCCAAGCTCATTGTCATGTTTAATCTTGTGATCCAAGATAATGCCTTATGTTATGATAAAGTGATATTTATCCTAGTTTAGCATCGGGTTGGTCTCCACACGCTGCTTTAGTAGGGTGTCCAAATCCCTAAGCATGGATGAAAGGAGATCCAAAGACTGAGAAATCATTCATGAAGACCTCTAAAGAATGCTCTACTAAGTTTGAAAAGGTAGATAACATGCATCTTTAGAGCATTGTTGGAACATTCATAGTCCAAATGGCACTTGTCTATAAGCATATGCACCAAAGTGACTAGTGAATATTGTCTTTTCCTAATCCTTGAATCCTATAGTCAATGGACATCTACCAACTCATAACTATTTGGGTCGAAATCAATTAATTTTTTCATTGGAGACTACAATCATTTCTTTCTTCTTGGCCACTACTTGAATAAGACTCACCCATTCACTATTTGAAATCGGTAAATCATGCTAGCATGCGACAACTTCACAACTTCTAATTTAACAAACTCCTCCATAGTTGGATTTAATCTTCTTCGAGATTGAGCCACGAGTTTAAAGCCTTTTCTCATCATGATTTTCTGCATCAATAAGCAGGAGGTCCATAATATAGCTCAACAATAGGCTTTCAAAATCTCAATGGGCATTTTCTCCTCTAGTTCTAATAAAAAGCTACTGATGATCATTGTTTATCCCAATTCACCTTCCAAAAACGCAAACTTTAATGTGGAGGTAAAAGCTTCAATTCCAACTTATGTTCAATCCTCTTTTGTTTTGCTCCTTCGTCCATGCTCTTCATTATCACTTTTGTGGAGAAATCTTCTTTGCACGAGTCAAGGTCCATTAAGTACATTTCTCATTAAATTTTGCTTGAGAATTGATAAAGACTCTCTTCAAGACAATATGAGATTTTTTCCTCCTCGACCTTAGAACAAACCTCCTCAATTGTATCAATTTCAAAGTGTTGCCTGACCCATTGACTAGATATTGTACCACTTCAAATACATTAAAGTTTACTTAATCATCTTACACTTTGACCTTAAACTTCTCATCATCCATTTGAACACTCAATTTTTGTCCGGCCCAAATAAAGCCCAAAATGCTTAAATTTAAAATAATAGAACATTTTTTTTAATAAAAATAATTAAAATCATGTTATGGAGGAAATATAATGAATACTAATATTAAATTTATGTTGATAAGGTTCCTAAATCTAAGTGGTTGGGTTAATCGGAAATATAACAAAAGATAATATTAAATTTATGTTGATAAGGTTCCTATATTTAAATGATTGGGTTAAACTAAAATTCAAAACAACAAAAGTAATAAAAAGGAATTAAATTAAAACGGATCCTAAACGGATGTATAGTCATTTTCTTGAGAAAAAAATAGAAGAAAAATAATTTTTTATTATTATTATTTTGCTTTTCGAATTTTATAAATAAAAATCTTATTTTATTCGAATTTATACTAAATAGTATATGTGTCATATTATAGATATCTCTTTTAAATTCTAAATGAACAATAAAAAAATTTATTATTGTATTTTTCGTAAATATAATTTTGAAATAAATTAAGTATAACCAAATGCATTTTTATTTTTATTTTTGAAGCAATTCAGATATGTAAAAAAAAATAATAATAATAATACAATGAAAATATAAATCAATTGCAAAAGCTTTTTAAGAGATAAAAAAGTAATGATTTAAAAATAGTAAACCAAGTCAAAACTAACTTAATAAGGGCCTATTATCAGGGGTCATAGGTTAGTGGAGTTTTTATCTGTTAGGGTTAGATTAGGTTAAGTAAATTTATTATAAGTAGGGGTTAATGTTAATAGGTGAGGCCTCTAATTTTTTATCAAGTTGCAGCTTCCAAAAGAGATCTGTGAGAAAAAAAATTACTCTGCCAAAAAAAAAAAAGCAATCATAGCCACTGTGAGTGAGTTGTTTTTTGCTCAGCGTGATCCAGTGCAGCAACACCTACAGTAGCACCGTGCACACGCCGCTAGGTTCCATCTCAACTGTTGGATCAGCAGACTTTGTGCCATCGCGTTGACCCAAAAGCCACGGCCAATCAGAAGCGAAAACACACGTGGTTGCATCATAAGCGCCGCACAGAATCATCCACCGTGAAGAACACGGGATCTGCTACAGACGCGCGCACAATGGAACTCTGTGCACCTTCCTAAACCGTCATTCATCATGCGCCACGTGTCCAGGCGCAATAATCCTACCATCTCCTCCAATCAGCGTCTGACGCGTTTCACTCCTTATTCTAATCAGTAACACTAGATCCAGGCTCTCACATGGAAGAAATAAAATACATTCTTTGGCACAATTAGGTAATTTTTTTTGCTCTTTTTATACTTTGATCTTATGTTTGATTTAAACATTAAAATGTGGAAAACAAATTTTCATATTAACAATTCATTAACGATTTATTAATTATCATATAAAGTATAAAAAAAAGATATTAGATATAAAGATGTGAATATTTAAGGATAATGGTTAAGCATTATTTTTATTTTTATGATGAATTAACAATCTATTTTTTTATTTCTATTTGCTAATATCTGATTTTTTATTTCTTCTCCATAAATAATGTCGAGATTGAAAGTAATTTTAATGATTAGTTTTTTAAATATATGTGATTCACGAATTTTGATATATATTGATTGTATTTATCTCTTTTTATCCATTAATAAATGAAAAAAATTGTATAGAATATCTAAATTTATCTTAAAGTAGACCTTCCAAAAATCCTGTTTATATATTTTAGTGTAAATACTTTTTACATGTTTAATTAAATATATTTGGTGCACCATAAAAAAACCAACTCTACAATAATCATTTTAAAATTTACACTCAGCATATTCGTAAATTGCACTTGTACCTAAAATTTAGTAAACATAAAAAATGTAAAATAAATGACTTTAATGTATTCTTTGATTAAAATCAAGTTATATCTTAGTCATTTAATAATCCATAAGAATTTCAATTTTTTATAAAAACTTCAAACCATGTCTATATAAAAATTTATTTTTTCAAAAGGAATAAAAATAATTTTCAGATTTAATCAAAGATAGAGAGAAGGTTGCCCCGAAGATTTTTTTCTTCTCAGATCATCTTCGAAAGGTCGCGCTACGCCGCTTCTTTTCAATCGATTAAATCTCAAAATCAATTAAATTCCACTTTCTTAATAAATAACAAATGGTTAATTAGATAAAAAAAACTTGTTATTCATCATAAATAAATAAAATAGAAAAGAGGCCCGAGGAGGTTGTACTCAAGGCAAATGTCAAATTGCTAGAAGCCCGACTTCAAGAGTCTAGGGATCAGAAAGAGATGAAAGACATAACACTCGAAAAGTCTGGCAACATTGCTTCTGCACTCAAGGAAGAGATCAGGAGCCTGAAAAGAGACTATGCCGACATGTGCTCGAGGTCTGGTAAAGTCGCCCTAATGAGGCAGAACCGGGCAATGGAAGAGGAAATAATAGATCTGAAGGAGAGACTTGAAGCTAGGGGACAAGCCTTAAGGATTAAAACGGAGGCAGATAGGATAACTAGAGCAGAGTTGGAGCATGCCACGATCACTATTAGAGATTATTTGAAGGCCTTGGACCAGTCCCACACGAAGGATGATGACTATAAAAAGTCATTAGAGCAGATGCAAGAAGAAGCCCTCGCCCGGGAAGCCCAACTGATGGATCAATTGACGGAGTTGAAGGAATCATGCGAGTTTTTAAAGGAAAATCAAGAAATGTGGGAATACAATTGGCGGGATAGTTTCGAAGAATGCGAGAGGGAAAAGGGACAATGGAAAGAAAATTGCCACAATATCATTGAGGGATTTGGGAACTTCGCTGATGGTTGGTTGGTAACATTCGAAGAGGCCCAGCAGGAATTTCACATGTACCCGGACACAGAGATACGTCCAGCGATGAGGGCCCTTTTCGGTAGCTGCACTCGGGTTGCCAAGAAGCTCAGGTGTTGGAGGATGGAATGCAATGGTGGATTCTAGTTAGTCTATGTAGTTTTTTTCTTTTTCTTTTTTCTCATTTATCACTATTAGTTTTTTATTGTTAGGAATAAAGCAGGGAATGGAGGAAATCGAGGCATGTGATTCCCCTTCCTCAAATAACATTTCGATTTATATTAATAAATGGTATCTTTTTTTCCACAATGTTCTCTCTCAGCCAAGTTAAACTCACAAAAGTAATTGATAGAAAAAGAGGCAAAAGAAGAAGAATTCAAAAAGATTTTGAACCATTCAAAAGACACAATCTTGGCCTTCCAATATTCTAAAGACTGTTGTCAACCGTAGATGAGCTAAGAGACTACGCTCCTTAGTTATTAGTATACGAATTTTTTTTTACTTTACAATGGACTTTATGCTGCTAGAATTAAAGAGGAAATCCTGAACTGAAAAAACTTATTCACTCTAAAGACTTCATCAACCACACCTTAATCCAAGTAGTCTCATATACTTTACAATTTATTACAAATCATTCTTTTGAAAAACAACTTGCATTCATTTTTAGGTCAACATTGCTTACTAACACCCCTATAACACACGACTCCGAGCTCGAAAGATGGTTGAATCTACAGACTCCAACCTGGACACCATAACAGAATTGGCTACTATGAAAGAGGAGATGGTGGAGATGTTTCATATCCTGAAAGCCCTCCAAAGCGAGAAAGAAAAGAAGGAAGCAGGCGGACCACGATCTCATCGAAGTTCTGCAAATCCTAACCAAGGGGCCGGTACTAGCCAACCTCAAGACGGACATGACACCAGCACACAACAGAAAGCTCCACTAGATGATTCCCAAAGGGCTCCGCCAGGAGGTAATGCAGCACACACAGAGAAAGAGGCGGAGAAATTAAGCTCAATTGAAGAGAGATTGAAGGCTATTGAAGGAGCCAGTTGTCCAGATCTGAAAAATGCTTTTGAAATGTGTTTAGTGCCAGATGTGGTACTTCTACCCAAGTTCAAGGTTCCAGAATTTGAAAAGTATAACGGGACAACTTGCCCCAAAAGTCATCTGCACATGTACGCTAGGAAGATGTCAGCGTATCATGAGAATGATAAGCTCTTGATCCACTGCTTTCAAGATAGTTTGGTGGGGGCTGCTATGAGCTGGTACATCCGAATAGAGAAAACCCAGATCAGAACATTTTTGGACCTGTCAAATGCCTTCGTCAAATAGTACAAATTCAATGAAGACGCTGCACCAGACAGAACTCAGTTATAGAACATGGCTAATAAACCATCAGAAAGTCTGAGGGAATATGTTTAGAGATGGCGGGGATTAGCATCCCAAGTCCTCCCGCGGTTGGATGAAGAGGAACAATTGTCCATCTTCATAGATACCCTGCAAAGCCCCTATTATGAGCGACTCATGGGTAACGTGACAACCAACTTTAATGCTCTTATTAAAGTAGGAGAAAAGTTGGAAGGGTGGAATCAAGAGTGGAAAGATTGCTGAAAAAGGTTCAGGTTCCGTAAAGAAGCCTGCCTTCATGAAGAAGAAAGACGCAGAGACCCATTTCATTGCTGCAGAACCAAAGGGATTCCAACCCCGACAGAATAACCAAAATAATTATCGTGCGCCCTCTCGGTTTGCACAAAATCACAACCCAACACAAAACCAAACACCTATCCATAACCCACCAAATCAAAATAATAGTGCCTACCAGCCAAGACAAGGCTATACACAATAACCAAGAAATAATAACTACTACCAACAGGATAGGAAAAGCACCTGTGTTTGACCGGATTCCGATGACATACATAGACCTTTTTGCCTATCTTCAAAGGCAAAGGATGATCACACTAATACCATGAAAAATCACTGAAAATCCTGGACCATGGTATAATGAAAATGTCACTTGTGCTTATCATTCTAGAGCGCCAGGGCATCTGGTGGAAGACTGTAGGGCCTTCAAATTCAAGGTTCAAGATCTCATCAATTCCAAGCAAATTGATTTCAGAGAAACCAGACCCAACATCACCGGAAATCCTCTACCCAACCATGAGAATCAGGAGGTAAATGCTATAGAGGCAAGGGATGAGGTCGTAGTCATCGACAAAGTTGAGGATGTGAAGATGCCCATGGGGTTCATCTTTCGGTAAATGTGTAGGAAATTGGTCGAGGTTATTACACCTGAGACACACCGTAATGAGACGAAGAGTTGCGAGATGCACGGATGTGTGGGCCACAGCTTGGAAGATTGTCAGGATTTTAAGTTACTTCTTCAGAAAATGATAGACTTGAAATTGATTGCCATAGAGGGAAGTTCACCATGCCACGAGATAAATGTCATAAAGAAGGGCCAAGAAGAGACACCCATATTCATGCGCACGTAAGAACCCGTTATAAATCCCCCTGGGGGTGTTCAAACATATTTTTCTCAACGTCAATGAGAGTCATTCATTCGGCAGATGAAGCCTGTAATAACAGGCGAGGGAAGCCCGTTTCCTTATGAATCTGACAAAGCAGTTCCTTGGATCTACAAAGAGGAGCCGACTATGAGTCCTTCTATGGTTACAAACATAGAAGTAAATTGTAGAATTACAAGGATTGGGCGCATCTATGTTCCGCCAGAGGTACAGATGGGTCCATCTGGGGCACCCAATGGCAAAGAAAAAGTTCTATAGCACATAAAAGAAGATATTGAAGTGGCCTTACCTGAAGGGGTATCGAACGACGAAGCGTGTGAGTTTCTCAAATTTATCAAGCAAAGTGAGTACAGAGTAGTGGATCAGCTGAATAAAACTCTGGCAAGGATATCCCTATTTTCCTTACTAATGAGCTCTGAGGCTCACATGAATGTGTTATTAAAAGTGTTGAATCAAGCCCCTGTCAGCCAAGACATCAAGACTGACAAGTTAGGTGTTAAGTGCCAAAATGTTAATGAAATGTATATGATTCAGAGGCACTTTGTGTGAATTTATGGTGTAATTGCATACAATTCCCATTAATCTAGTAATTTTATATTGTTTAGGAATTTAAGTAATTATTGTTGTTTGTAGGTGAAGATATGATGAAAAATGGAGAAAAAAAATAGAAGATTCAGGTTTTGAACAGCACAAGCCTCGCCCAAGCGATGGAATGCTCGCTCAAGCGACAATTCAGAAGAAAATGCAGAAAACACTGACATCCCTCGCCCAAGCGAAGGACTGTCGCCCGGGCGCTATTCAAGACCAAAACTAGCCAAGCTTATTGTTTCTCCCTCGCCCAAGCGAGGGAGCCTCGCCCAAGCGAGAGACCCTCGCTCAGGCGAGGTGATCAGGCAGAAATTGTCATCTTCTCTCGCCTGGGCGAGGTGGTCAGATTTTGGAAAGTTTTCTTCTCTCGCTCAAGCGAGAATACCTAGCTTGAGCGAGAGTGTAGCGGTTAGGCATGATATAGGCAGTTTTGGAAAAGACAAAGGATCATCATCACTTTTCTGAAAGAAATCTTGGCACGAAATATAGAGATATAGGATAGAAATCGTGGAAACGATTCTATTTCACATGATTCTTTGTATTAGTTCATGATTCGAGCGTTGTAATAGCGAGGATGAGTGGCTAGTTCTTCGTAGTTGGGAATCAAAATGTAATCTTTTTAACTTTTGTACTCCTGGATTCAATTCTATATTAATGTTGTTTGATTTTGGAAAGTTTATCCATTGTTTATTGCTTGATTTCAATTAGCTACTGAATTCATGATTTAAGGTTCAAGTTTAACTAGGAAGTTAAACTTGATACCAGATCTGGATTGTCTTTCTTGCTACATAATTGATCCAGGGATGGACAATGATGTAGGAATTGCTTTTACATTTGGTTTTAATGCTAGTTAATCATCCGATTATCCAAGGAATTGGTAATTGAGTGATTACCTAAGAATTTTACAATGAGGGGACTATTGTAATTGATTTATGAAAAATGTGCATCAAATTTAGTAACTTCACAAACTATTAGGAATTGAATCTATGGATATCAAAAGGTAAAGTTGACGAGTTTCGATCTCAACCCTTTTATTCTAATATCTTTTATTGTTATTTAAATTTGATTATTTCTAAAAACCAATGCAAATTTACCAACCAAATCTTGTATATAGCTGCTCAATTGATTCTTGTAGGAATTAGTGTAAATCCATTCTGCTCCCTGAGGACGATATCCCGATACTCTACCGGATTTTATTACTTGTATGATATGGTACACTTGCCGTTACATAAAATATCTAACAAGTTTTTGGCGCCGCTGCCGAGGAGCATCGAGCGATTTATATTAGTTCTTTATAAATTCAATTGAGAGTTACACATAGTTATTCTTTATTTTTATATCTTTTATAGCTAACCCTTGTGCTAACTTTTGCCATAGTTTTCTTATTTATGCTTTTGCGAGGTAAAGCTACTGACAAACAATTAGAGTACAATCCTGAGATTGAGAAGTCAGCAAAGAGTAATCGTAAGAAAGCGAAAGAAAAGAAGAAGCAAGGC
>NC_032017.1:8310296-8312416 GCF_001865875.1 Lupinus angustifolius | reverse complement strand
TTCCACCAGCTCGGTATGTGCATGCGAAGTTTGAGGTATCAACCTTCAGGCAAGGGGCTGATGAAGCATTCTATGAAGCCTGGGAGCATTTTCAGGCGTTACTCAGAAAATGCCTGAATCATGGTTTTGAGGATGTGGATCAGTTGAACATCTTCTGTAATGGATTAAAGTCTGAAATTAAGATGATTCTAGATGCAGCAGCGGGTGGAACGATGATGGCAGTGGATGCAGAACAAGCCACGAGAATCATAACTGCCTTATCATCAACAGATAGGCAGGCGCAACACAATCGAAGATCGGTACATAAGAAATGGGTTCTTGACTTGCAAACGTCAGATGCTATCTTGGCACAGAACAAGATCTTGACTCAACAAATAGAAGCATTAACCAAGCAGATGTGTAAGCTGCCTCAACAACTTAATGCAATACAGACTCCTCCGATTCATCAACAAGTGTTGCGGTGTGAGTTTTGTGGAGGTGAACATCCCACTGGTCATTGCTCAATACCTACCACCACACCAGAGGAAAAGGTTCAGTATGTTACTAATAAACCTCGACAAGGTAACTTCCCCAATAATCCTCCATACAGCAATCAATTTTCACAAGGTTGGAGGGGAAATCCAAATCAGAATCAGAACTATGGGTGGAGGCAGGAAACAAGGCCATCAAACATGCAACCACCATTCCAACCATCATATCAGTAGGGTACACATCCACCTTTGCATGAAAGACAGACAAAATTGGAAGAGACACTAGAAAAATTCATGCAAGTCTCCATTGCTAATCAGAAAAATACAGATGCATCCATCAGAAATTTGGAGACTCGGGTGGGTCAATTGGCTAAACAAATGGCAGAACGGAATACAGACCGGCAACAGTTTTCAGCTAATACCCAAACCAACCCCAAAGAACATTGCAAATCCATCACTACAAGGAGTGGCAAGGTTATTGGAATAGGTATTGGTGAGAATCTAGCGGTCAAAGAAGAGGTTCTGGGAGAAACTGAGGTTGAGGAAGGACAAAAGACAATCAGAGAAACTGAAAAGGGTGATGTAGTGGATAGTGAGGAAGGGGTAGCTAATGTTGAAGATGTGATAAGGGAGAAATATGACAAGAGGAAGAGTGATCTACCTCAGTTGAAGGATCTTCGTTATCCAAAGAAACCTTCCAAAAAGGATAAGGAAAGGCAGTATACTAGGTTCTTGGATATATTCAAGAACCTACAGATCAACATTCCCTTCATGGAGGCAATGGAACAGATGCCCATTTATGCAAAATTTATGAAGGATCTGTTGACAAAGAAGAGGAAGTTTTCAAAAGAAATAGTGACATTGGAAGCTGGGTGCAGTGCTATAATCCATAAGTCTTTGCCAGAAAAGACTAAAGATCCATCCAGGCAGCTTCACAATACCAGTTACAATCGGTGAACTATCAATGGGAAAGGCACTGCTTGATCTGGGTGCCATCATAAACTTGATGCCTTTATCCATGCTGAAAAGGATTGGAGAGCTAGAAATTAAGCCTACTATGATGACTCTGCAACTCGCTGATAGGTCAGTGAAGTATCCTTATGGAGTTGTTGAGGATGTTCTAGTGAAGGTGGATGAATTAGTATTCCCTGTTGACTTTGTCATCATGGATATGGAGGAGGACACTGAGGTCCCATTGATTTTGGGCAGACCCTTTATGAAGACTACAAGAGTCATTATTGATGTTGCTGATGGGAAACTGAAGATGAGGGTGCAGGATTAGGAAGTGAACTTCAATGTATTTGAAGCAATGCAACACCCGAAAGACAAACAACACTACTTTCGAGTGGATTTTATTGAGGACTTGTTGATGCTCGATAATATTCACTTGAGTAGCAGAAGCCCATTGGAAAAAGTACTGATTGGGAAGATAGAAGGGAATAGTAGTGAAGAAGACAAGTTCATCAAAACATGCATAGCAGAGTTGGATACACCTCAGAAGGGTAAATCTGAGCAAACTCACATTGAGGAACTGATTAAACGACAGTGATGATGATGAATGGGAGGCCTCCCCCGAACTGCTCAGATTGGTAGAGCAAGAAGCTAGAGAGATTCAAACACACCAAGAGCCTATCGAGCTTGTCAACCTAG
>NC_032017.1:8270993-8310196 GCF_001865875.1 Lupinus angustifolius | reverse complement strand
GGGCTAGATCGAAGTATAGTAGAGCACAAACTACCGCTAATGCAAAACACTAGGCCAGTAAAGCAGAAATTGCGAAGAATCAAGCCAGAGATCTCCCTAAGGGTCAAAGAGGAGGTAGAAAAATGGTTAACCGCTGGGTTCGTTAAAGTTGCTGAATATCCAGATTGGGTAGCCAACGTGGTAGCTGTACCAAAGAAGGGAGGAAAGTTGAGAATATGTGTTGACAACAGGGATCTAAACAAAGCTAGCCTAAAGGATGATTTTCTGGTGCCACACATTGATGTTTTGGTTGATAGCACCGCCGACCATGCCCTTTTCTCATTCATGGATGGATATTCGGGGTGTCATCATATCAAAATGGCACCAAAAGACGTAAACAAGACCACGTTTATTACCCCATGGGGTACCTTTTGCTACCAAGTCATGTCGTTTGGATTAAAGAATGCTATGGCTACATATCAAGGGGCCATGGTTACTCTTTTCCATGACATGATGCACAAGGAGATAGAGGTCTACGTGGATGACATTATCTGTAAGTCCAAGACAGAAGGAGAACATGTAAGTAACTTGAGGCGTCTGTTTGAGAGACTACGAAAGTATCAACTTAAGTTGAATCCAACCAAGTGTAGCTTTGGAGTGAAATCAGGTCGAGTCTTGGGTTTCATAGTCAACCAAAATGCCAGCACCTCGAACAGAAAAATAAGTCAGGGGATTCTTGGGGAGATTGAATTACATCTCTAGGTTCATTTTCCAACTAACTTCCACATGTGAACCTATATTCAAGCTCCTAAGAAAGAATCACGCGATGAAATGAAACGATGACTGTCAATCAGCATTTGAAAAAATAAAGCAATACTTGACATAACCTCTGGTGCTGATGCCTCTAGTTCCAGGGCGACCCTTGATTCTATACCTCACTGTACTTGATGAATCAATGGGTTGCGTCTTGGGGCAACATGATGCAAACTATATACTACCTTAGCAAGAAATTCACAGCTTGCGAGATAAAATACTACTTGTTAGAACGGACTTGTTGCTCTTTAGTTTGGGCCTCACACCGGCTAAGACAATACATGTTGAGTCACACCACTTGGTTGATATCGAAAATGGACCCTATCAAGTATATTTTTGAGAAGCCTGTACTCATAGGAAGAATTGCTAAATGGCAAGTATTATTATCTGAATAGGACATCGCCTATGTGACACAAAAGGCGATAAATGGAAGTGTTATTGCTGACTACTTGGCCAGCCTACCCTTAAATAAACTGGGGCATTTGGGTATGAATTTATAGATGAAGATATCATGGCCTTATTCGATGAATCAAGAGAAAAAGAAAAATGGACCCTAGTCTTCGATGGGGCCTCCAATGCATTTGGACATGGAGTAGGGGTTGTTTTGGTGTCTCCAATAGGGAAGTTCCTTCCTTTTACTGCAAGACTATGTTTCGACTGTACTAATAATGTGGCAGAATATGAGGCAAGCATTTTGGGACTAAAGGCCGCTATTGACTCAAAAGCCAAGGCCCTAGAAGTATTTGGGGATTCCGCTCTAGTAATCCATCAGATAAAAGGAGAATAGGAAACTCGGGACAACAAATTGGTGCCCTATAGAGCCTACATCCTGGAGTTGGTTAACCAGTTCGACCAAGTAGATTTCTATCACATCCCTAGAGAAGACAGTAGGTTGGCTGATGCATTGGCAACTTTGTCCTCAATGTTCCATGTTGGTGGGTACAACTTACTACTCTTTTAGATAAGAGACAATACTGAACCTGCTTATTGCAACATAGTCGAAGAAGAACTTGATGGAAAACCATGGTATCATGACATAAGAGAGTACTTGAGAAATCAAGCTTACCCTCCCAATGCTTCAGAAAATGACAAAAGAACACTCAGGAGACTAGCCACAAACTTCTTGTTGAGTGGGAATGTCGTTTACAAAAGGAATCATGATATGTTATTTCTCCGATGTCTGGAAGCCAAGGAAGCTCAAAAAATGGTGGAAGAAATGCATGAGGGAACTTTCGGAACCCATGCGAATGGACATGTTATGGCTAAGAAAATCATGAGAACGGGTTATTTCTGGTTGACAATGGAGACTAACTGTTGCAATCACGTGAAGAAATGCCATAAGTCCCAGATATATGCGGATAACATCAATGCGCCTCCGAATCCTTTGAATGTCTTAACGTCCCCTTGGCCATTTTCTATGTGGGGAATGGATGTCATCGGTCCTATAGAACCAAAAGCTTCTAGTGGACATCGATTCATCCTAGTCGCTATAGATTACTTCACCAAGTGGGTAGAAGCAAACTCTTATGCTAGTGTGACCCGGAAGGTAGTCCTCAGGTTCATTAAAAGAGATTTAGTATGTCGATATGGGTTACCAGACAAGATCATCACTGATAATGCGACCAACCTTAACAACAAGATGATGACCGAGATGCGCGAGAAATTCAAAATAAAACATCATACATCCTCGCCATACAGACCCAAAATGAATGGAGCCGTGGAAGCAGCCAATAAGAATATCAAGAAGATAGTCCAGAAGATGGTTGTGACCTACAAGGATTGGCACGAAATGCTACCATTCGCCCTACATGGTTATCGTACTTCAGTGTGCACTTCTACAGGGGCTACTCCATACTCTTTGGTTTATGGTTTGGAAGATGTTCTTCCACTTGAGGTAGAGATCCCATCTCTAAGAGTATTAGCCAAGGCTGGTCTGAAAGAGTCAGAACGGGTTCAAGCTAGGCAAGATCAATTGAATATGATAGATGGTCGGAGGCTAACTGCAATCTGGCATGGACAATTGTACCAAAAAGGAATGATGAAGGCATATGCAAAGAAGGTCCGACCACACCAGTTCAGGGAAGGAGATTTGGTGCTAAAGAAGATCTTTCCAATCTAGAAGGACAACCGAGGAAAATGGGCTCCAAATTATGAGGGACCTTACGTAATAAAGAAAGCTTTTTCTGGCGGGGCCCTAATCCTAACAGACATGGATGGGGAGGATCAACATCTCACCATAAATTCAGATGCAGTAAAGAAATATTATGCCTAGAGGGTACTTCCAAAACAAAACAAAAAGAGAAAAAAAGAAGGAAAAAAGAACACTCATGCATCGATCGCAATATTTTTATTTACCGTTTTGCACGAGGGAGAATGATGTAAACAAAACTTATATGGTGTAGACCTCAGACAGGTCGTCTTGATGACACAAGGCGTTCTTAATATTCCAAAACACTAAGAAGATATCTTTAGTCACCCCTTTGAGCCAAGACGATATGGAAGAAGTTCATTCGAGAAAGAAACACCTTTTAAATATTGTGAACCTGGGGAAATGGTAGTTTTCCAATAAACATTCACAGTGCCCAAAAGAAAAGATGATTCTATAAAAAGAAAAGCCCATTAGGAATTTCAATAAACTCCTAAGAAAAAGTTAGGGTACATACAAACAAGAACTCAAAAGAGAAATCCTACGGAAAATTAATCCATGAAGATGGTATGAATAAACATCCTACCCAAAGTTAGGCTCTAGAGAAGGATTGGAAATAAGATTATGGAGGTTATGGAGGAATGTGGGATTGGAAACACATTATTTGAGCCATATATTTATTCTTTGTTAGCCACTAGCCAAGCCACGTTACAAGCTCTAGAAGTCCTTGTTGAGACCCGAATGTCTGAGGTACACACTAGAGCATTGAATAAACTGACTCCAAATAAGCTGGTGCATATCTTTTTCAAAACTTTTACATATTGTGATCCTCGCATGAATAAAATAAAAAGTAATAACAAAATGTTTCAAGGGCCCGTTAAGTCGAAAACCCAAAAGGGCAACTTAAGCAAAAATTAGGGACACTAAAAGAAAAGGAAGTACCTCTCAAAGCATAGTATGTCAATCAGACATCGCCAGAAACTGGGGCAGAATTTTGGTTGGTTCAAGAGAATACATCAAGTAACACAATCTCCTTTGAAGAAGTCAATATCAAAGTTATAGAGATGGGGCAGATTATGAATGGCTCAAGTAATCCATCAAATAACATCAGTCTCCTCTAGAGGAATCGGTAGTAAGATCGGAAACGGTGGCAGATTTTGTTTAAAAAATATGTATTCCACAAATTGGGAAAATTTCATAAGTAGTTATAAGGTTTGGGTCATGGTTTTGGCTTAAGACGAGCTTGTATGACCTTCATTTTCAGAAGGCTAAAAGGAGACGAATAAATTTGGTTTTTTATATATATATATGCTTCTGTATCTTTTAGTATGCAAATCATTTTCCAATAAACAAAAATATAAAATTTACAAAAAGATTGATCACAATTTTCAGTCTGTCCTGATGCATGGTGCTTAAAAGACGGAAAAGGGGGACACAAACACGAACCTCGACAAAAGCAATATCCCGATCTCTTTCCAAACGTTAGCAAGTATAATGTTTAGGGGTGTTGCAGAAGCATTATGTGGCTTTCCAATAAGCATAAACAAGCATGCATAATCATATCATTCAAAGCACAATCATATCTATATACGAACTCCAACATAAACCTCATGTTTCACAAACCAACGATCACATATAACCCTTTTACAAAAATATTACAGTCATGCATTCAAATTGTGCATTTTCTGCATCTTAA
Source organism: Lupinus angustifolius (assembly GCF_001865875.1). Lineage (NCBI taxonomy): Eukaryota > Viridiplantae > Streptophyta > Magnoliopsida > Fabales > Fabaceae > Lupinus > Lupinus angustifolius. The sequence continues at coordinate 8,305,562 of NC_032017.1, read as the reverse complement.
TTGCTTAAACAACCACCCTAGAAACTCCTAGCTGGTTATATAACATCACAAAAGGCAATCGTTTGGCAGCATGGGTGCCTTAGCAAATCCCTAAATCGTTTGGCAACACGGGTGCCTCAGCAAATTCCTGAATCGTTTGGCAGCACGGGTGCCTCTTTAAATCCCTGAATCGTTTGGCAGCACGGGTGTCTCAGCAAATCCATGAATGTTTTGGCAGCACGGGTGCCTCAGCAAATCCCTGAATCGTTTGGCAGCACGGGTGCCTCAGGAAATCCCTGAATCGTTTGACAGCACGGGTGCCTCAGCAAATCCCTGAATCGTTTGGCAGCACGGGTGCCTCAGCAAATCTATGAATCGTTTGGCAACTCGGGTGTCTCAGCAAATCGCTAGTCCATCACGGCAAATGCAGGAACTGCCTCAATAAATCCCTGGCTCATCAACAAAGCATTGATATGCTTCATCAGAATTCGATATCTTCACAATGGCATTTTTCTGAGCCTTAACAAAAATAGTGTTCATTTCTTTACTAGTTACTTACCATGATATCTTTCAAACCTTGGTCTGTTCGCTATCAGGTAAGTAACAAGTAAAGAGAGACAGTTGTGAACACTCAATTTTGTCTGGCCCAGATAAAGCCCAAAATGCTTAAATTGAAAATAATAGAACATTTTTTTTAATAAAAATAATTAAAATCATGTTATGGAGGAAATATAATGAATACTAATATTAAATTTATGTTGATAAGGTTCCTAAATCTAAGTGGTTGAGTTAATCGGAAATATAAAAAAGATAATATTAAATTTATGTTGATAAGGTCCTATATCTAAATGATTGGGTTAACCTAAAATTCAAAACAACAAAAGTAATAAAAAGGAATTAAATTAAACCGGATCCTAAACGGGCGTATAGTCATTTTCCTAAGAAAAAAATAGAAGAAAAATAATTTTTTATTATTATTATTTTGCTTTTCGAATTTTATAAATAAAAATCTTATTTTATTCGAATTTATACTAAATAGTATAGGTGTCATATTATAGATATCCCTTTTAAATTCTAAATGAACAATAAAAAGATTTATTATTGTATTTTTCGGAAATATAATTTTGAAATAAATTAAGTATAACCAAAGGCATTTTTATTTTTATTTTTGAAGCAATTCATATATGTAAAAAAATTAATAATAATAATACAATGAAAATATAAATCAATTTCAAAGGCTTTTTAAGAGATAAAAAAGTAATGATTTAAAAATAGTAAACCAAGCCTATTATCAGAGGTTATGGGTTAGTGGAGTTTTTATCTGTTAGGGTTAGATTAGGTTAAGTAAATTTATTATAAGTAGGGGTTAATGTTAATAGGCGAGGCCTCTAATTTTTTATCAAGTTGCAGCTTCCAAAAGAGATCTGTGAGAAAAAATTACTCTGCCAAAAAAAAAACTGTGAGAGAGTTACTTTTTGCTCAGCGTGATCCAGTGCAGCCACACCTACAGTAGCACCGTGCACACGCCGCTAGGTTCCATCTCAATCATTGGATCAGCAGACTTTGTGTCACCGCGTTGACCCAAAAGCCACGGTCAATCACAAAGCGAAAACACACGCGGTTGCATTATAAAGCGCCGCACAGAATCATCCACCCGTGAAGAACACGGGATCTACTACGGACGCGCGCATAGTGGAACTCCGTGCACCTTCCTGAACCACCATTCATCACGCGCCACGTGTTCAGGCGCAATAATCCTACCATCTCCTCCAATTAGCGTCTGACGCGTGTCACTCCTTATTCTAATCAATAACACCAGATCCAGGCTCTCACAGGGAAGAAATAAAATATATTCTTTGGCACAATTAGGTAATTTTTTTTGCTCTTTTCATACTTTGATCTTAAGTTTGATTTAAACATTAAAATCTGGAAAACAAATTTTCATATTAACAATTCATTAACGATTTATTAATTATCATATAAAGTATAAAAAATATATTAGATATAAAGATGTGAATATTTAAGGATAATGATTAAGCATTATTTTTATGATGAATTAACAATCTGTTTTTTTTATTTTATTTTCTAATATCTGATTTTTTATTTCTTCTCCATAAATAATGTCGAGACTGAAAGTAATTTTAATGATTAGTTTTTTAACTATATGTGATTCACGAATTTTGATATATATTGATTGTATTTATCTCTTTTTATTCATTAAGAAATGAAAAAATTGTATAGAATATCTAAATTTATCTTAAAGTAGACCTTCCAAAAATCTTTTTTATATATTTTAGTGTAAATACTGTTTATATGTTTAATTAAATATATTTGGTGCACCATAAAAAAACTAACCCTACAATAATTATTTTAAAATTTACACTCAGCATATTCGTAAATTGCACTTGTACCTAAAATTTAATAAACATAAAAATGTAAAATAAATGACTTTAATGTATTCTTTGATTAAAATCAAGTTATATCTTAGTCATTTAATAATCTGTAAGAATTTCAATTTTTTATAAAAACTTCAAACCATGTCTATATAAAAATTTACTTTTTCAAAAGGAATAAAAATAATTTTGAGATTTAATCAAAGATGGAGAGAAGATTGCCCCGGAGGTTTCTTTCTTCTCAGATCATCTTCGAAAGGTCGCGCTACACCGCTTCTTTTCAATCGATTAAATCTCAAAATCAATTAAATTCCACTTTCTTAATAAATAACAAATGATTAATTAGATAAAAAACTTGTTATTCATCATCAATAAAAAAAATAGGAAAATCTTGTTTATAACATACAAAACTTGCAAACTATATTTTTGTCTAAAAAATACATTTTCTTTTATTAAAATACACTCAACCAATAAACCATTTTCTACTTAAAGAACTACGTAAGCCTTGATCCCCTTAATAGAGATACGTAGGACCAAAGTTAATATTGTCAGGCTCAATAATAAAAATAATATTTTTTCCTTCTTAATAATTGATTAATTAACCCGACAATTTAATAATAATAATAATAATAAAGTCATATTTTTTAATGAAGGGTACCGCTTAAGGCGGGCGGATAGGGTGCTAATACCTTCCCTATCCTGTAACCGACTCCCGAACTTGGATATAAAAAATCCAAAAGCCCAAGGTAATTGGGCTTAAAAGATTTTTCTACATTTTTAACTATAAAATGTAATTGCGACTCTAAATAAAGTCGTGCAACCAAAAATTGGGGCGCGACAATCTACATCAATAATGATCTTGATGTTCTTCATGAAAAATCTTCCTAGTAAGAGGGGAATCTACACACCTTCATCAATGTCTAAATCATTAAGTTAGCATTGAAGATAAACTTATCCACTACTAAACATCTTTGACAACACATATGGATATTGATTGGTTTAACATCTAAATCACATTATCTTTTCAGCATCGACATTGACATAAAGTTGATACTAGCACCTAAGTTTTTAAATGTCTTCCCCTTAGCATGTTCCTAATGGTGAAAGGTAGAGTGAAACATTCGGGATCCTTGATTTTCAAGGCATGAATTTTTGAATGATAACACTGTAATTTGCATCAAATTTAATGGTCTCTTCGTCAATGGACTTTCTTTTCATAGTGATTAATCCCTTCATGAATTTTGCATAGGTTGGGATTTGATCTAGAGCTTGTGTAAATGGAATGTTCATATGGGTCTCTTGAAGATGTCTATGAACCTAGCAAATTTTCTTTCCTCACATTTCCTTGTTGGAACCTCAAGATAAGGAAGATTTGAATGGATGAATGGGTGACTACATTCTCCAATCACTCCTCTTTTTCATTTTCTCCTACCATCATCACTACTCACGCTTTCTTTTCCTTTTTCTCTCTTTTAGTTTTTTTCTTTCTAATTTTATCACTTCTTCGTCACTCTATTTTCTTCTCTCAACAATATCATCTATCTCATTCTCTAAGTCTTGCCCAATCACTTTACCACTTCTTATTGAGATGGATTTGCAACCCTCCTTTGGATTAGGTTCAGTGATAGTACTGAATTCTTCCTCCTGACTCTCTACCATCTGTCTAACCCATTGATAGAGATAGAAATATTCTTTGAAACGTATAGATCTTCTTTTGATGAAAGATGAGAGAATGATTGAAAGTTTGATGGATAAACAACACACCATGGAATGCATAATTGCATTGAATGAATTGATTGATATTGAATCGAGAACAAAGTTAAAATGATAACAACTTTATATAAAAGGAAAGAAAATTAACTAACCAAAAATCCAAAATTAACTCCAACTATAAAAAGTAAATAAGTTTAAACTAATTACTAATCCAAATTAACTCAAAATATTAAAATATATTTCAACACTTTTGATAAATTATATTCTCCATTCTTATTTGTTATGGGTGATTGTTTGTGAGGCGTCAACTTGTTATGGTTCACATGCTTTCTATGGTTCACATTCTTGTTGTGTCGACTTAGGGGATAAATCAGATATTTGGTTTAAGAGGAGGTCTCACAAATTTGGTTATACATTTGTTGTTCTACAAGTTATACCATTATATGTACTATTAACATATGATTACTTGAAAGATATATTTAAATTAAAACAAAAACATTTAACTATTTTCAAACCAATCATAGTTGATGACACATATAATGACACAACTTATGAGATAACGGACGGACGTGTACCAAAATTTTTGCTTCATCCTTTCATTTTTATTTTATTTCCAGCAATATATACATGCACTTAACTATCTATATTCTCCACCTATAACCATAAGAGCTTTATGATTGAGAGCCACAATGCAACTTGTTTAACAAAGGGGGCTGCTCAACTAAATTATTGCCAAGAGAAGTACTCATTGACATTATATTTAATATTAGAAACACGATTATTGTTTTTCATTGATTGCATTATATTCTTATTCCATTTGGAGTTATACATCCTTTCTTTTATAAATGAAAACCTTGAACTTGAAGAACATCTATACAAATATAGGACAACATGGAATAAAAATATACTAATATGTGTAGGAATTAAATATGTAGGCAATAAATTGGAGCAATTTAAGTAAGCCCGATTGCACAACTTGATTAATTTTTATTTTCCTAATCTTCTATTGCTCTGACTTCCTCTTAATGTGATGTTGGATTTTCAAGTTAAATTATAGCCGAAGGCAATGGAACCCGCCTACGATATTCAGCAAGAGCCCACATTGGATAAATATCTCTATACATTGGGTAATGGAGCATGCAATTCTTCATAAATACCCCCGTGATTTCCTGCCATAAATATGTCGCAAAAGAGGAAAAAAACTTTAACTCCAAAGCATCATTTACATGAAATTAGAAAATAATTAATAATAGGACATTTGTATTGTTTCATAAATTAAGATTTCAAAGTTTGTATCGTCAGTTTTGGTTAAATAGGAACTGCAAGTACAACATAATTTTACCAAAAAATGTTCAATTTTAGAGTACCCCAAATTGACGTTTTCTGTAAGTTTATTTTATATGTTAAGGTGGTTTCTCAAACATGTTACATGAACAAAAATAAAAATATATTTTGTAAAAATACAGAAATAAATATTTGGTTCACATTTGATCCAGACTGAATAAAAAAAGGTAATCATTATTCATTGAGTCGTTTGATAAGATGACCTAACTATCAAGTTTCTTATTTGATATTAAAACATTGATGTTAATAAAACAAGAGAATATATTTGAATTTTGAAGTTTTAGAGACAGAAAAGTAAATAAAAGAAAATTTTAAATTTAATTACAAGAGGATTAACCTGTCTTGTTTTTTCAAGATTACATTAAATTTATCACTAAATAGGCATTATTAATTTCTATTATTATGAATTTAAGTATATTTTTTAAAAAGGTCCATATTACTAATGTTAGTGGATTACATACCTGTTGGGGCCAATCACCATCTTCTAGTTGAGAATTGACTATCAACTTTGCTGCACGGTGAAGAGGAGTTGGATCCCTATCCGCCTGGATAAATAAAATAAAGAGGATTTGAAGTTTTTAAAACATTCTTCATCTGCTTATAAGATAGTTTTAATTAAATTATATATAAAAAATTAAAAAATATATTCTTATTTATTTTTTAAAATTTTAATAGATTACAATATTATTTTCATTTATTATTGTTCCTTAATTAATAGTCTTATTAAAACAAGATAAAAGTAGACGTATTCAAAATTTTAATAGAGACCAACTAGAAAATAATCTTAATAAATGATGGAAGGAAAATTATATCATAGTCTTTTAGATAATATTTTATATAATAAAAGATATAAGGAGATAAATTATCTCATTCAACAATTAAAATTATGACATGTGTTCTATTAAATCATTTTCTACAAAAATATTTTTAAAACTAAACGAAATAGTGCACATATCATATTTTTACTAATTAGTTGAATAAAATAAATTATCTCCAAGAATAAAGTGATATTTGATTGCATTGTAGTTTGCATCCAATGAGAAATAAGAAGAAATCAAACCTGGCCAGCATGAATTAGACCCATCAAAGCCCATGAGGTATGTACAACATTAGATCGGCTTCCTTCAAGAGGTACATATATCTGCATTATTCACACTCATTAACTTAAGATATTACTATTGCAAATATTTTTGAGTTGAAGAATGTTAAATAATTCAGAAACCTTTTTTGGGCATGAAAGATAACTTTCTCCCCATCCACCATCATCTCTCTGTGTTGTGAGTAGAAATTTAACAGCTTTGCGAATAGCAGCGCAATTGGTGTAAGTTTTTCCAGCAGCGGATAGCCCCACAAGGGCAAACCAGGTTCCATAAGTAAAGCAAACTCCCCAGTTTCCATACCATGAACCATCTTGTGTTTGTGTATCTTCAAGGAATCGAACTGCATTCGCAATAAAATTCTCTATTTCTTTCTTCCTGTGCCCCGGGTATAGTTTCTTGAACAATACTAGAGCCCCAATTGACGATCCAGTACATTCAACATATTCATGCTCAACTACAATGTCCGCAAAAAACTCTGTGGGATTGAGTAGCTGCAAATTAATGACAAAACTCATCACTCTATTAACTTATGAATACCCTTTATCAATAAATGAATATATACATATTGCATTATTGTTAGTCAATATAACACTTACTTCCAACCATTCTTGAGCACCTGCTGGCTCCCATGCTGCTAAACCACCTTTCTTACTCTGCAACGTTGCATTTATTGTGATTATAGAAAATTGTGGAAATCTATGGGACCGTAATTGTGATTGCAATGTTGTTTTGGAGAATTTCAAAACAACAATATTACAATTGCATTTGTGGTTGCGAATTACATTTTAAAATATATGACAAATCCTTTACTTTCTATTTTCACATTATACCATGTGTTGGAAACAAAAAATTAGCTTAATGAAAAAGTCATTAATTAACCAATCAAGCAATTGACTTTAACCGTATGGCTATAAATATAATGGTACTTGCCTGAAGAGACAATAAGACATTGACGGCATCATATAACCTTTCAGGTTTCATCTTTTCCCCCACAATCTCTGGAGGCAACATTGATAAAAGTAGACAACACTGAAACATATGAAAAGTAATAAGCTAAGTTGAGATATTGTGATTGATAAAGTTTAGAGTAAAAACCATGTTAGTCCAAGAATATTTCACTTATACGTAAGTGTCTAGGGAGACAAATTTTATCAATATAATCTCTATCAATAAAAATTCATCAACATTTCTTCCTTCACCTATTTAGGTTTAACAGTCAAATTTAAAATACCTTTTCAACTTTAAAATTTAAACTAATACATTTTTTCTCAATTTTATACATCAGATAGCTTGTTGTACATAATACTCCATTTTTAATGGTATATATATGTACCTTTTATGATGCATTTGGGCAAATGGCACTAGTTTGGCCTAATTGGTAGAGTCACTATTATGTTACCAATAAACTTTTATATTGTAACATTTTAAAACTAAATGAATATAATGATTAAAAAAATGATGTTTCTAGTTTTAGGGACTAAACAGACAAAAGAAATATATTTTTAAGAGTGAAAACAAAATTTCATTGTGATCGTGAAGAAATTAAGTTGTTCACGACCTAAGTCATTAGCTACCTTCAAACCTTCTGCAGTGCAATCAGAAACTTGCCATCCATGGTCTTGATCAGAGAAGGTCCATGACCCTTTAGAAATATGACGATGCATACTTTTAAAATCTCCCATAGGGTTGTCTCTAACCTATTGAATAAAACAAAACGACAATACATTTATGTTAGTCAAATGGTTAATTAAGTACTTAGTTATTCAATTTTCATTTAGTAGGTTATAAACATGATATAAGGCTCCCCACATATTAATGAGATTATTTAATGCCATTACATGATAAGCTCAATTGCAAGATTGACTATGGGAATCTATATTGATATTAATCCTAAATGGTTGAGATCGTCGCTGGTATTTGTCATAGATTATGATACATGACATCGAAAAAATTAATGATCTAGATTTTTATTATTTTTGAAATAAATAAATTAAAAATCAATAAATTTATTCTTCCCCGCATTCCAATATTAAAAGGTCTAGTTCTAGAGAGGGTCTCATTTCAATCACAAAAGGGTCTCCGCATATAATCTAATCATTTAAGTATTCCAAAAGAAATTAACCATGTAACAAACATATAACTCCTTAAATCAATATTGTCATCCTTACCTACTACCATTTTCTCTTCTTTAAAAGCACCTATCTTTGTCATAAATGTTATCAATAAAACAAAGAAGATTCTTGTTGGATGGATTTGAGAATAAAAGGAAAGTAGCTTGGGTTAAATGGGAGCAGGTTAGTAAAACAAAAGAGGATGTGGGACTAGGAATAAACTTTTTGAAACAATTCAATTTGAAGTTATTAACTCAATGGAGATGGAGATCATTAATGATGAGAAGAAGTCTTGTGAGTCAAAGTCCTTGTATCTATTGGGGTTAAGATCCTCTAGTATTGAACCCATATTTTAACAAGTGGTACCAAAAAAATTAAGGATCTACATTTTTTGTTATTTATTTTAGAATTAAATAAATTAAAAACTTATAAATTTATTACTCACCTAATATTCCAATATGGAAGGTCTAGTATTAGAGAAGATCTCATTCTCTAGGTATGGGCTAGACTATAAGAAATGAGGACGATTATAAGAATAAAGTGTTTAGGAATGAATTACATCATTCTTAGAACTTCTCTTATTTTTACTCTAAGATTCTTATTTAATAAGAATACTCATTCCATAAGAATATTATTGTGATTATTCTTATCAGAAAATGTGGACCCCAAAGGTAAGGGAGGAGAGATAAATTGTGTGGTAGATTGTGGAACATAAGTAAAAATAATAATTATGTTTGTAATTATAAGAAAAAATAGATTTTATTCTTAATTTATAGGTAATTTATAGGAATATGTGTTAAATTATAAATATTTTCCTAGGCACAAATAAGAGTGAAGTTGAAATTCTCTCCGTGGAGAGAATTAGGAAAGGTTAGTTTAGTTTAGAAAGAGAATTGGTAGGTGGTAATTGGTTTGTAAAGGGTGTAAGAAGGGGTTTTTGGGGAGAGGAAATGAAGCCTTATTTTTGGGAGGATGTTTGGGTGGGGATAATGTCAAAACCTCTTTCGCAAGATTATTCTCGGTGGCACGTGAGAAAAAAGATAATATTTGACCAAGAAACTTTTCCCTTGGATAAAGTGATTGATAATATTCTTAAAATTTTGGTCCTAAGTTAAAGCAAATTTTGTAGGTGTGAATTTCTTTAATTTTTAATGAGTTATAAATCCTTTGGAATGTAATAAAATCTATTAGAATATTTGAGGCTTTTAGTCGAATCCATCTTTTTATTATATTCAATAATATCTTTTTATGAAAGTTGAGCAGACCTGTGATTCTTTGATGAAGTCATGTCCTTTTCGAAGAGTAGGTCCAACTTCATCAATTAGATTGGTGGCAAGCAAAGCTTGAACAGCAAAGCCAGCATCCCATTCCTGACTACCAAAACTCTGCAATTATATAAACAAGGATATTAGTTAAAATACCTTACTAAGCAGATATTAGTAAATTTATCTAAATATGAGGATATAGCATTACGCCATTACCTGCATGGTCATTCCATCTTCTGAAACCCATAAGTAATCCGGGACCCTTGCAAGATGCTTCTTGAAAGCATCACCGTTTGGATCTTCCGCCCAACAAGCAAGCATACATAAAACCTGACAAATATATATGTACATTTCGAGGTAAACTTTATTGCTAATTTTACTTTAATAGATGTATATGGCTAAACATGCTTTTATTGTTATCATACTTACCTTTTCGACACATCCAATGGTTAAGTATCGACTAGTTTCATCTTCGTAATGGATATGCATCATTGTTACTTGAAGTGCCTTTTCTCTTACCAATTTGTTGAAGGGCCAACGTGTAAGAAGTGGCTCGGTGAATATGTATAGACTATCCCATATTAGATCTTGTATCAAAGGATGAGGGTAGTAAAGGTCTTCCTGAGATATATAATAACAATTATCATGTGGACAATTGCCATGTGATGAAGAGGATACATATGTATACTAACTTTTGATTAATTAATAAATACAAAGTCTCTTACCTTTGCACATTGGTGACGCGCCTTTTTCCAATTAACCTTTTCATACTCTTCAGTAAATAGTTCTTCTCTCAATTTTAGGATAAGAGGGGTAATTGGGCCCACAAATCTTTTCCCATACAAGTAAGACATGGGCATGTATACCAATCGGCAATAACACCACATTTTAGCTGCGTTAATTAAAGTGAAAATGAGATTTTAAAAAGTGTTCATTCAATGATTCACAGTCAAATATATCTATTTTCTAACATTATATTTTAGAGAAAAGTGTTTTTCAATTTATTTGTTACTTTATATAATCAATTCATGATTTTATTTTTCGAATCTTATCTTTATCTTTTGGTATTTTCATGTAATGAGCAGAGAAAACATTATGGAGTGATGTATATCCTAGTCAAATAATATTATATTTCTCAAAATTCAAGAAAATTTTAAATTCTTAATTTTCTGTTATAAAAGTGTAGATGATAGATTCTACAAAACAGATGAAGCTAAGTATTATTATACTGAAGGTAACAACGCAAAACTAATTAATTCAACCTGGATGCATAGGAAGGAATGAAGGAAGGATCCAAAATTCTGGGGGCATTGGGTTGCTCCCACACCAATCAAATAAACCAAGTATCTACAAGTGAATGACTCATTCATGTTAGTAATATACGTATATCTATTGGTATTATATATTTTTTATTTAATAAAAAAATAATACCGAAAGCCAAGTTTTCCCCCATGAAGGTATATGTGTGACACCACCATGATCATGAATCCACTTCCTTGCTCTAGCACAAGCATTGTCTAAACCTTCATTAGGTCCTACTCCAAGAATGCGCATACATATGTAGTTGAGTGCAGTGCCGAACATAGTGCTGTGCCCCTCTATGTGTAGTCCCCACCCACCATCTTCATTCTTCAAATATAAACAGAATATTGTTAACCTTAGTTGTTCATTGCTGTCATGAATAAATTTCAAACTTCAGGTTATGCAGGGTACTGCAACTCTGTTAAGTGTTAAAAACATATAAGGAGAGTAGTGAGTTCAATCCCTATTATGAGAACATCTAGGAGCTCATTGCCAAATTAGGTCTAGTAAACAAAAAGAAAAAGTGTAAGTTATTAGTTAACATACAATACTTTAAAAACAAAATAAACGAAAAAAATGTAATACTATTTTTCAGCAGCACATCAGGTCTTGAAATTAAAGTGTACCTGATGACAATATATATAACGAAGAATCTCCTTGCGATATTCTTCAGGGAATACAGACTCGAGATGTCCTGTAATGTACATACAAAAGACCTGCAATGTTTTCACTAGAAAATTAATGTTGATTTATGCATTTTCTCAGTAAACTTGAATTCTAAACCAATCAAATTATAATAACAAATGTAATGCTCAAAATATACCATATGTTAATGGCAACATATACTGTTGGAATTATTAATTTTATGATTATTCAAAAAGCTGATTAATTATGTCAATAAAAAATGACCTTTTATTCTTAATTACTCCTTCCATCCAACAAAGACTGAAAAAATTGTTACAAATATTGTCCAAAATGAAAGTTAAAATAATAAATTAGAATAACTGAAAATTGCACATTTCAATTACTATTGTGAAATAGAAAAGAAGTCTATTAATTTAGTATTGTTACATTTCAAATGTAGTTGATTACTCATTTTGAGAAAAAAAATATGCAAATGATTAAAAGTTAATATTTATGCACTATTTTTATACCATTGATATATCATATATTATTTATGTAAGTTACTTTAATTTAAGAGTCACTAATGATTAACACATGTATAATGAATGATGAGTTAATAATATTACAAATTCTTATAACATCTACTATTTTCAAAATGACGAGTTTAATATCCTTGATTGCTAGTGTAAAGTTATTTTATACAATAAATATATTATCTATTGTGTTATTTTTATTTAAAACGAAGGTTATTAACAAATTATGCAGGTCACGTCTATTTTGTTTTCGTCCGAAGTTGCAATATGCAATCTATTTTGTTTTCACCCGAACATAGTGCTGTGCCCCTCGATGTGTAGACCCACCATATTTCATATTCTGTTTGTGTTTCATATTCTAATACTAATGGTCTAAACATTACAGATGAGTAGATGACACGCGTGTTAGATACAGGGAATGTGTAGAACTCTTAAAATAATGTTGAGTGTCAAATCTCAAAAGATTTATTGTAGTTGATTTTGAGTTGGTGAGATCAAACAATCTCATCTCAAATGAGTGGGGAAATGAGATTGAATGTGTTAAGAATTTTTTAGATTTTAGTTTTTAACTGAGTTTAATAAGAAGATCTAATGATTTATGTAATTTGATTTATAAATAGATTTGAACCATTAGATTTTTATAAAATGAATAAATAAATTATGATTTTTTTTTTAACTTACACACCTTTTTATTATTTTGGTTATCAATTATTATAAATATACTAAATATGATTTATAATCAATACCTAATTTGTTTGCAATTGTGCACAATTATTACCCTTCCCATAATTAACCCTCCATGAATCAACCAGAACACATGTCATCATCATATGAAGAGAGACTAAAAGAATTGATGTCATGCAAGAACTCAATGGCAAAATTGTATTGTAGGAGTTAATGAAGAAACTGGTATTGAATGCCACTATGTACCTTATAAAAATATATATTTTTACTAATATTTTTTATTTTTTTATATAAGTCATAAGATTATATTTTATTTATTAATGATTGTTTTATAAGTTACATATGCTATTTTCTTATAGGTAGGAAAATTTAGTAGAAAAATATAATATTACTTACTAACATTATATAGGGATGGCAAAAAAACCCGTACCCGTGGGTAAAACCCGTACGGGCACGGGTACGGGTCACAAACGGGTACTTGCGGGTATTATAAACGGGATTTTAAAAATATTCGTAGTACATACGGGCAGGTACGAATATTATGGTACTCGTGCCCGCGGGTATCCGTTATTTATATGATTAATATATTATATTTAATTAAAATAAAAAGTACATTACCCTGCAAATATTATTACATGTATAGAAACACATGTTTTACAAAGAAAATATATATTTTTTGTTAAGGAAATGAAAACAAAAAATCACACAAATAGAAACACCAATAAATTTAGTATTTTTGTCAAATATTCAATCAAAATGTACAAAAATAAATAATTTTCATATCATTTGAAACATAAAAAAAAGTAAAAAATTAAAAATTTATTTATAATATAGGAAACCCGTGGGTACCCATTGTACCCGCAGCTACCAAAAAATACTCGCAAATACCTGCACTGTACACGGGTACCGGTACGGATATAGACATATATGAGTAATATTCTCCTATTTTGAAACGAGTAGGGAGTAGCTACTACCCATACCCACCTGTCTCCGTTACTATCCCTAACATTATACTGTTGAGAAATTACTCCTAAATATTCAAAGTAACGTCAAGGACCCTTATTAAGATTACACAACATATCAAAATGGAAGTCAGCAGGCCCTAGCCTAGGCAAAGGCCAGAAGGCCATGACCCAGGGCCTACAGTGGCATGAGCCCATCCTAAAAAAAGTTAACTGTATGTGCTCACTTTTGTGCTATCATGTCTTGTTATTGTTTATTTTATCACTTTTGCGGTAAACTTAAAAACTATTTAGTCTATACTACGCATTTTATTGATTGACTAGTATTCTAGCAAAATCTATCTTAGGGGAATGCTTAAATATTTTTCTTTTAAATTTTATAAATTGATATTTTTGTTTAAATGTTGACATTAAAATTTAATTGAGTTAAAAGTTCTTGATAAATTTATAACAATTTTTTTTAATTCACTCCAAAACCTAGAATGAGTTAAGAGTCACCCAAGCTGACAGAAAGAGGGATTTAAATAAGGAAGGAAAAACTTTGACTAAACACTATGAATTGGGGGTGAGGATCCTCTCCATAACTCAAAATAAAAAATAAAAAAAAATTTACGTAACATTTTTATTCCTAAAATCAAGTACAGATTTAATAACTTTCTGTGATTATCATGAATTGATTTATGTTGTGTGGGGTAATATTATTAAAATACTTTATTTTGATAACTAATATCGTTTTAATTCAATAAATAGATAATAGAAATACTTTGATTTAAATGGAGTAACAATGAAGTACTGACCAAGGGTGGAAGGAAAAAGAGGGGCCCAGCAATCTGAGCAGGCCAATGTCCATCACTAGTTTGCAACCCTGATAGGTGATGGGCTGCCCTTTTCAATGAGGCTGTTGCTTTCTCATATGTAATCTCCTCACCCTCTTCGATCCTCACTTTAGCTATTGTTTGTTTGAACTTGTTTTCTCTCAGCACCTGCACAACCCCGGAACCAAAACTGGAAGATCAGAAAAATAAATTTACACCACTCATCTCCTTACATACTTAATTTGACTGTGTAAGATTATATGATGAGTTGTAAAATTTAAAACACCATTTTCTATAAAACTGATTAAGTGAATTAGTCGGAGAGATATATCTTTAATCTTAGTATTATAGTTTTAGTATTTCATAAATATATATATATATATATATATTAACAGTGTATAAATTTTATATATTATCACTATATTATTCATTATTTATATTTAATTATTGAGTATACATGAATATTTACTTACACCTAAGTGTAAATATTATAGTAAATTTAAACTGTGACACATTTGTTATTTTGTTTAAAATACACATGTTATAATTTTGAGTGCATACGAGTGATTTGATATATGGGGTAAGAGAGGGTTCACACTTGATATGCTTTCCCCAAAAGAAGCCAAGAGAGGGTTCACACTTCAGTGCATACGAGTGATCCTTACATCAAAGGGATGTATGGAATAAAAATAATGTGCATTTTTATATGTTTAAAAATTTTCCTTTTAATTTAGTATAACTTTTTCATTAAACTAGGATATGAAATAGGGACAAGAAAACAAACGTCCATCCCTCATTTTAGCTATTATTTCACCCGTCTATTCAAAAGAATGTTATTTTTATCGGTCAAAGATATTAAGAAAATATTAATTTAAATTTCCAAATTTTATATGAGAAAAAACTTATACACCAAAATTATATAAATTTCAGGCATTACATCATTCCACGATTCATGTTTATTATACTTTTAAAAATAATAATTAAAATTAATAGTAAAAATATATTGTTGTATATAAATTTTTAGAGTAAATTATACTAACACCCTCTAATTTTTAGACAAATTACATAAATCACCCCTCACTTTTCTACACCTACCAAACCCCTAATTTTCATACTTTCATTACACTCACCACCTCTGCATGAGAAATACGTGTATTTTTTGAATAAAAAATATGATAATACAATTAAGTTAAACAAAACATGATATACTATGGAGAAAAGTCCAAATAATATATTAGTCGATACATCTTTATTATTTTTGGTGGTTCGCTACAATATTGTATAACAGCGATTTAAACAATATCTCTTTAGAATTGTTGATACAATTTGTAACCAAAAATAATAAAGATACATTGATTTGTATATTATTTGGATTTTTCTTCACAATATATCATGTTTTGTTTAACTTAGTTGCATTTATCACATTTTTTGTTTAAAAGATTACACTTATTTCTCATGTATGTGGTTAGTGTAATGAAAGTATAAAAACTATGAAAGATTTATGTAGGGGTAAAAAAGTGATGGATAATTTATGTAATTTCGCTAAAACTCAGGTAATTAACTCAAATTTTTATATTTATATAGTACATAAATATGATATTCATTTTATATTAAACAACAATAATAGGAAAGAGTGAATTAAATGTGTAAGAAAGTTGAACCTGAAAACGCCAAAGAAGGTCACCGCAAGGTTTGACGTTGAAGCGGTTGTTATAGAAATGTTGACGAGCTGCTTCAACCTCTTCTCGTTCTTCAGCAGTGCCCGCTTCAGGGTCATATTCCCATGTTTGTCTTCCTACGAAGTTGTTAGTGCTGAATATGTATGGGTCTTTCCCTCCATCTGCTATCTTCAGCTTCCACATTCTCTAGCTGAGATAACACAACAGGATCAACTCATTCATTCATTCATTCATACTATACTCTTATTATATAGCAACAAATTAAATTTTGTATGCGAAATCACACAAACGCACTTTACTGAATCTCAACAAACACGTCTCAATGCAACTCCAGGCCACGCTAGCTGCTTAAATTTTGAAACTACTTTCAATTTTGAATTGCAATTGCTTGTTTAACCCAACTATCCCTTATTGAGATGAGCTGAAGAGAGAGAGAGAGAGAGAGAAAGCTGGTCATTCCAATTGCTCGTCTCACATCATATTTATTTCTATATATAATGTGTTACAAGTAAATATTTTAACTTACTTCAAAGCTGTGTTTTTCTATTCAATGCTATTTGTAATTATAGGAACAAGTAAATATTTTAACTTATTTAAAAACTGTGTTTTTCTGTTCAATATGATTTGTAATTATAGGAACGCAACCGTGATATTATTGTTTAATAATTACAAAGTTTTGTGTTGAAGTCCTAGAAATGACAATTCTACCAGATCAAATGTCTCCTGTGACCATCAGACCCCTGTAATATGTAAAATAATATATAAACGTGTTGCATTAAATAATTCTAGCAGAACGATATGCAATTTGAGAATATTACTCTCATTATTTTATTTGAAGCGAGTGTAGCGTGGAACAATGTCACAACTTTTTTTATTAAAAAATGCGACACGAGCCTAGCGTGGTCAACGAGGAGAGGAGATGATTGCAAAAAGAATAAAGGGGAAATTAAGGATCTAATTACACTTACTTCTCATCTAATTACAAATATAATTTGCTTTATCTAGAATTATTGAAGTTGACCACCCTAAAATATTTGAGCTAGCAGCTAAATTGAGTTTGACTAAAAGATCAGTTATAATTTATGTATATTTAATTACATTATAAACTTGCTGTAAGAGGGTGACTAAAATCTAGAATTTGCTTTATCTAGAATTATTCATGTATACTTAATAATTAAATATAAATAATGAATAATATAGTGATAATATATAAAATTTATATATTGGCAATATATATATATTTTTTATGAATTTTTAACTCAATTAAATTTTAATGTCAACATTTAAACAAAAATATCATTTTATAAAATTTAAATTAAAAAAAAACATTTAAGCATTCCCCTAAGATAGATTTTGCTAGAATACTAGTAATCTACGACTCTACATCAATATAGTCAATCAATAAAATGCTTAGCATAGACTAAATTGTTTTTAAGTTTTACCGCAAAAGTGATAAAATAAACATAATAACAAGACATGATAGCACAAAAGTGAGCACATCCAGTTAACTTTTTTTGAGATGGGCTCATGCCACTGTAGGCCCTGGGTCATGGCCTTCTTGCCTTTGCCTAGGCTAGGGCCCGCTGACTTCCATTTTGATATATTGTGTAATCTTAATAAGGGTCCTTGACTTTACTTTGAATATTTCGGAGATATTTCTCAACAGTATTATGTTAGCCAGTAATATTATATTTTTCCATTAAATTTTTCTACCTATAAGAAAATAACATATGTAACTTATAAAACAATCATTAATAAATAAAATATCATCTTATGACTTATGTCATTTTTTTACAAGTAAAAAAATTTAATAAAAATATATACCATTTTCCATTTTTTAAGACACATAGCGGCATACAATACCAGTTTCTTCATTAACTCCTATAATACAATTTTGCCATTGAGTTCTTGCATGACATCAATTCTCTTAGTCTCTCTTCATATGATGATGACATGTGTCCTCGTTGATTCATGGAGGGTTAATTATGGGAAGGGCAATAATTGTGCACAATTGCAAAAAAATTAGTTATTGATTACAAATCATATTTAGCATGTTTATAATAATAAAAAGGTAAGTAATTGATAACCAAAATAATCAAAAGGTGAGTAAGTTAAAAAAATATATTTTATATCTTATTCATTCATTTTATGAAAATCTAATGATTCAAATTTATTGATTAATTCAAGTCACGTAAATCATTAGATTCTCCTATTAAATTCGGTTAAAAACTAAAATCTAGAAAACCCTTAACTGCTCAAGACATTCAATCTCATCACCCCACCCATTTGAGATGAGATTGTTTGATCTCACCAACTCAAAATCAACTACAATAAATCTTTTGAGATTTGACACTCAACATCATTTGAAGAGTTCTACACATCCCCTTTAGGGTTTAGGGCCTAGGGGCCAGGGTTTAGGGTTCAGGGCCCAGGGGCCAGGGTTTAGGGTTCAGGGGTCAGGAGTTTGGGATCTGGGATCTCGGGTCTCGGGTCTAGGGTTCAGGGTCCGGGTGCAGGGTGCAGGGTCCAATTTGATTTTAAGAAATTTGCAAGTGAAGATTAATGCATCATTGAAGATTTGGAACAAATAAAAAAATATATTTGAGATCATTTTGTGTTGAATAATAGGAAGGTGGCTTTAGATAAACTCAAATAAAGTGAGACTAACTAAATTATATATAAGATAATTTTTTATCAATTTAAATATCCTTTAACACGTCCCTTCAAGCTAAAACTTAGTAAACTTTAAGTTTGTTACAAATAATTCATTTAAAAAAAACCAAATGAATATATGGGTTCTACACAAAAATTGTTGAACGATGTTGTGAACAACAAAATCTTTAGATTTAATTAACATGAGAATGAGAACCGATTTGAAAAGAAATTATATTTAATATAGTTCATCACTCAGACAAAAGAGGCACTACTAAAATGATCATTAGTAAGAAGAGAAATAATAGTATAATAACCATCGAAATAATCGTTGATGAGAAAAAAAATCACCACTAACATAATTGATCAATAAGAGAAAGCAAATTAGATGCATGATTACCCTTAAGGGTATGGTAGTGTGATTCCGTATGAACAATTGTTATAATGCAAATACGATCATGCTTCCTTGATTATATTTGACATTAATATATTTCATAATTGTTGAATGGAGTTCAGAATGAAACTAACATTTACACTGAACAAATGCTAGATTCATTCTTGGATCTAGAGTTGCTCATCATTTCTAAGGGTCTACTCACACTTATACAAATGAACATGAATTTTATGAACCAAGAAAAGTAAAAAGAAAATTACAACATAAGAATAACAGTTCAATGAAGGAAAAATAGTTAGTGACATAAGACAAAAAATAGGAAAAAATATCTAGTTATAATAGGTCACACTTCGATGAAGGTTATTACCAAAGGTAAGATATTTAAAAAAACTGTGAAAGCATTAAACAATAAACATAATCGAAGATGAATAACATGAACAAAAAAAAAACAATCACAACATAACAGTAACACTTAAATGAAGGAAATGACCAAAGTTAAGATTAAAAAACAAAGAACCTAAGTAAATATATAAAAAAAAAGAAGACAAAGGGCAAACAAAATTGGATGAAGATCACCCTATAATCCTTGGTAAAATTAAACATATTACTTTCTTTCAAAATCAAAGAGCCTCACCAAATATAAAGCAAAATTAAAAAGACAGACATGAAGAAGAACACAATGCATATAATATAGAAAAAAATGAAATGAGAGGGGGCAAATGACATTCCAAACGCATAAAGAAAAAATGAAGTAAAACAAAATGAAAGAAATGAAGAAAGGAAAAATGATATGTTATAGGTATGTGTTATACACATCACATCACGACAATCAAGAAAAGTTCCACATTTTGTTAGAGAAACGAAGAAAACAATGAATTTGAAAATAAATTAGAGAAACGACGAGACATGTAACGAAACAGTAGGTGGAACAATTGCCATAAAAAATGAAGAAAGTCATATTGTAAATCATTCCTTTATCCAGATTTCAAGTGACTTATAAATGCAATTGAAGGTGAGCCATGATTTAATTATTTTGGGAAGTTAAAACATCAGCTATAATTTTGTTGGTCATGATTTACGCTGACCACTATTTCAATTTAATGACATCAGTAATTAAAAGTGTTTTTGGGAAGTTAAAATATCTCCTATGATATTTTTGGCCATGATTTACGTTGATCATTATTTCAATTCAATGGCATCAATAATAAAAATAAGGATATACAATAATTACATATAAAAAACAAATGGTAAAGGGGTTAGTCATGTTATCATATGTGTGGGGATGTATAGGAAGGGGTAGAGAGCTTTTGGAGGGAAAAACTTTATTGAGGTTATGACACATGTCATAGGTGATGTGACATATATTTTTATTTGTTATATAGTAAATAGATTAGTATAGGTTTTGTTATATAGATTTATAAAGAGTATCTTCTCACCTTTTTGGGTAAGCAATTAGTTCATTTTGGAGTTCGTGGCTGCCCCTCCCAACAAGTATCGCTTTCAAAAATCAAACTCTCGACCTTGAGATCCAGTGAGGTCTTACACCACTACACCAACGCCTTGTGGCTATAGGTTTGGAACCAACAATTTTAGCTTATCTTTTTATTATTGAATTGAAATAAATTTATTAATTTCAAGTCATTAATACATATGAGAGTTTAATATGAATCATTCATACCTTATAATAATTTCTCCTATTTAGTTTTCTTTTTTATTCGTCCTTAACTCGTTTTTGCTTGAGCCACAACCTAGAAAACCATGTAAGGTGTTAAAGGATATTTACATTGATAGAGAATTATATTATCTATGATTTAGTTAGTCTCACTTTATTTGAGTTTATCTATAAGTTATTATTTGAGCTTATCATCTAATCGTTTATAACAACTTATGTTTATATAATAACTTGTTTGAGACTAACTCAAATTGAGTTTGACCAATCTTTACCATCATATAATTTAGTGTCATTTCTTTTCCTATCGACAATCATTCTAATGGTGATTATATCATTGAGTTTCTTTCCACTGATGACCATTCCAGTGATACATTTTTTCCTTTCTCCTATTGATGAATTATGTTATTGGTGATTTCTTTTCTCTTTGACGATTATTCCGATGGTTATTATACTATCATTTCTCTTCTTACTAACGATCATTTTAATAGTGCCTTTTTTGTCAGAGTGATGAGCGATATTAATAATAATTTCTTTTCAAATCGATGGTCATTCACATGGTCATTTGGTTATTTTAATTTTAAAGGAATTATTTGTAATAAACTTAAAGTTTAATAAGTTTTAGCTTGAAGGGACATGTTAAATGATATTTAAATTGATAAAAAATTATCTTATCTATAATTTAGTTAGTCTCACTTTATTTGAGTTTATCTAAAGCCACCTTCCTCTTTTTCAACACAAAATGATCCCAAATATTTTTTTATTTGCTCCAAATATTCAATGAAGCATTAATCATCACTTGAAAATTTCTTAGAATCAAGTTGAGTTATTGTCCATTTATTCATATTTAAATTGCAATGAATGAAATCAAATTTTGCTCATAAATATCACATTAATACTAATATATCATTACACAATTATTATCAAAATTATTTTAAATATTAACTTAAATATAATCATAGCATTTAAGTCCATAATCAATCAAATTATTATCAATATTACTATAAAACGACAAATGTCAATCATAAGATTAAATCATAGAATGAATTTACAACGAATGAATAAGAAAGGGAAGAAACAAATGGAAAGCCACATTCCTATTGGTGAATGGGGCGAAATTTGATGAATCAATATTGTGTTACTTCTTGCTAAAGATTAGGTAGCAAAACTTATAAACAACGAGTTCTTTAATAAATTAAGGGGAAATGATCAAAATAGCAGAGTATCACATATTATTTACTTTTTTTTTCCTCTATCATCTCGTCATTGTTCATGTCATTTTCAACATGACAATAATAATTATTTTAAATAGAAAAATCTATAAACAAATTAAGATATGCAAAGAGATATAGAAAACTAACCTATAATGATGTTTTATTGGTGAACAAACAATAAGAGACATCAGATCAAATAGAATTATCGTCGACACCCTTGTCATTAGAGAGATTTCACTCCTCTAGTTGTCTAACATTAACAACATATCTACAAAATAAAAAAAATGGATTTTAATGCAAGAATGATATAAAACCATTTTAAAATAAGAAATTTTGATATAAACGAAGAAGAAAGAAATCTAAGTTATAGAGTGAGTTAGTGACTAACGTACTGAGTTATTGAGTGAGTTACTCACTGACGTGCTAAGTTATAGACTAACCTACTTAGTTACAGACTGAGTTACTGATTGACGTACTAAGTTACTTAGCGAGTTACTAACTGACAGACTGAGTTACTGATTGGCCTAGTGAGTTACAGACTGAGTTATTGACTGACATACTGAGTTGCACACTACGTTACTGAATGACGTACTGAGTTATAGAGTGAGTGAGTTACTGACTGACGTACTGAGTTACAGAGTGAGTTACTGACTAGCGTACTCAGTTACTGATTGAGTTACTAACCGATGTACTAAGTTACAGAATAAGTTGCTGACTGACACACTAAGTTATAGAGTGAGTTACTAACTGACGTACTTAGTTATAGAGTGAGTTAGTGACTGACATACTGAGTTACAGACTAAGTTATATACTGAGTTACTAACTGAGGTACTGAGTTATAGAGTGAGTTACTGACTGATGGACTGAGTTACAGAGTGAGTTACTGACTGACGTACTGAGTTGTAGAGTGAGTTACTGACTGACGTATTGAGTTTCAGACTGAGTTATTGATTGACGTATTGTGTTACAGAGTGTGTTACAGACTGACGTACTGAGTTATAGACTGAGTTACTGAGTTAGTTACTGACTGACGTACTGACATACATACTAAGATACTGACTGACCTAGTGAGTTACAAACTGGGTTACTGTCTGACCTACAGAGTTACAGACTACGTTACTGAATGATGTACTGAGTTACGAATTGCTTTGTTGACTGACCTATTGAGTTACAGACTACCCTACTGATTGACGTACTGAGCTACGGACCGAGTTACTGACTCATGTACTAAGTTATAGAGTGAGTTATTGAATGACGTACTAAGTTACAATGTGATTTACTGACTGAAGTAATAAGTTACAGAGTGAGTTATTGATTGACCTACTTAGTTACGAATTGAGTTACTAATTGACGTACGTAGTTACAGAGTGAGTTATTGACTGGCGTACTTAGTTACAGAATGAGTTAGTGACCAACGTACTGAGTTACAGACATAGTTACTGATTAACTTACTCAGTTACAGAGTGAGTTAGTAACCGAATACTGAGTTACAGACTGTATTACTGACTGACCTACTTAGTCACGAACTGAGTTATTGACAGACGTAATGAGTTAAGAAGTGAGTTACTGACTAACGTACTAAGTTATTGAGTGAGTTAATGACCGACATACTGAGTTACAGACTGAGTTATTAACTGACCTACTGAGTTACAGACTGACTTACTAACTGACATACTGAGTTACACACTGTGTTACTGACTGATGTACTGAGTTATAGAGTGCGTGAGTTACTGACTGGCGTAATGAGTTAGAGAGTGAGTTACTGACTGACGTACTGATTTGCTAATTGAGTTATTGACTGATGTACTGAGTTACATAATGAATTTCTGACTGACGGATTGAGTTAGAGAGTGAGTTACTGACTGAGTACTTAGTTACAGAGCGAGTTAGTGACTAACGTACTGAGTTACAGACTGAGTTATTCACTAATGTACTGAGTTATACATTGAGTTACTGACTGACGGACTAAGTTACCGAGTGAGTTACTGACTGACATACTGAGTTACAATGTGATTTACTGACTAGCATACTGAGTTACAGAGTGAGTTACTGATTGACATACTCAGTTACAATGTGATTTACTGTCTGATGTACTGAGTAATAGAGTGAGTTACTGACTCACATACTGAGTTACAAAGTGAGTTACTAACTGACGTACTATGTAACAGAGTGACTTACTCACTAACGCACTAAGATACAAGGTGATTTACTAACTGATATACTCAGTTACAGTTTGAGTTACGTATTGACGTACTGAGTTACAGGGTGATTTTGTAAATCATTCTTTCATCCATATTTCAAGTGAAATTCAAAAGTGGTTTATTTGTGATTTATAAATTCTATAGAATGTGAGTCATGATTTAATTATTTTGGGAAGTTAAAACATCAGCTATAATTTTGTTGGTAGTGATTTACGTTGGCCATTATTTCAATTTAATGGCATCAATAATTAAAATTGTTTTCGTTAAGTTTTTTCTTTCTTTTTTTATCAGCAAATTGATTAGATAGAAAAATAAATTTTTTCAAGGGAACATGTGGTACTCCTATCCACTTAGGAATTAAGAATACAATCTAAAAATAAGCTGAAGGATTCGAAACCCACTCATAGTAAGAAGTAGAAAAAGAAGGGGACCAAGCCATAAGGATGTTCCATGACTGAAGGTAAATTACATTCACAACATCCTCTAGATTGAAAATTTCTTGTTTAAAGACAATATTATTCTTGGTTTCCCAGAGAGACCAGATAGTGACAAACCAGATCGAGATCTAAATCCAGGTGGCATCCTTCCTCTTCTAAAGACAAACGGTGTGAGACAAGAATAGCGTTCTAACATCACAAGGGAGAACGAAGCAAATACCAAACCACGCATAGATATTATGCTAAATAGAAGATCTATGATATTTTCGGGAAGTTAAAACATCACCTATGATATTTTTTGCCATGATTTATGTTGGTCATTATTTCAATTCAATGACATCGGTAATAAAAATAAGGATATATAATAAATAGATATATAAAAAAGAAATAGTAAAAGGGTTTGTCATGTTATCATATATGTGGGGATGTATAGGATGAGGTAGAGAACTTTTGGAGGGAAAAACTTTATTGAGGTTATGACACATGTCATAGGTGATGTGGCATGTATTTTTCTTTGTTATATAGTAAATAGATTAGTATAGGTTTTGTTATATAGGTTTGTTAAGAGTGTCTTATTACCTTTTTGGGTAAGCAATTAACTCATTTCGGTGTTCATGAATGCCCCCCAAACAAGTGTCACTCTAAAAAATCAAACACTCGACTTTGGGATCCAATGAGGTCTTACACCACTATACTAACGCCTTGTTTATGTAGGTTTGGAACCAACAATCTTAACTTATCTTTTTATTATTGAATTGAAATAAATTTATTAATTTCAAGTCATTAATACATATGAGAATTTAATATGAATCATTCATACCTTATAATAATTTCTCCTATTTAGTTTTATTCGTCCTTAACTGGTTTTTGCTTGAACCACAACCTAGAAAACCATGTAAGGTGTTAAAGGATATTTACATTGATAGAGAATTATATTATCTATGATTTAGTTAGTCTAACTTTATTTGAGTTTATCTATAATTTATATTTATCTCTTAGTTATTATTTGAGGTTATTATCTTATCGTTTATAACAACTTCTGTTTATATAATAAATTGTTTGAGACTAACTCAAATTGAGTTAGACCAATCTTTACCATCTTATAATTTAGTGGTGATTTCTTTTCCTATCGACGGTCATTCTGATGGTGATTATATCATTGAGTTTTTTTCCACTGATGGTCATTCCAGTGATACCTTTTTTCCTTTATCCTATTGATGAATTATCTTAGTGGTGATTTCTTTTCTCACAGATGATTATTTTGATGATTATTATACTATTATTTCTCTTCTTACTAACGATCATTTTAGTTGTGCCTCTTTTGTCTTATTGATGAACTATATTAATAATAATTTCTTTTCAAATCGATGGTCATTCTCAAGTTAATTAAATCTAAAGATTTTGTCGTTCACAACATCGTTCAACAATTTTTTGTGTGGAGCCAATATATTCATTTGGTTATTTTTATTTTAAAGGAATTATTCTTAACAAACTTAAAGTTTACGAAGTTTTAGCTTGAAGGGACTTGTTAAAAGATATTTAAATTGATAAAAAAATATTTTATCTATAATTTAGTTAGTCTCACTTTATTTGAGTTTATCTAAAGCCACCTTCCTATTATTCAACACAAAATCATCCCAAATATTTTTTTATTTGTTCCAAATCTTCAATGATGCATTAATATTCACCTGCAAATTTCTTAGAATCAAATTGAGTTATTGTCAATTTATTAATATTTAACTTGCAATAAATGAAATCAAATTTTGCTCATAAATATCACATTAATACTCACATATCCTTACACAATTATAATCAAAATTATTTCAAATATTAACTTAAATATAATCATAGCATTTATGTCCATAATCAATCAAATTAATATCAATATTACTATAACATGACAAATGTCAACCATAAGATTAAATTATAGAATGAAATACAATTATTGAACAAGAAAGGGAAGAAACAAATGGAAAGCCACATTCCTATTGGTGAATGGGGTGGAATTTGATGAATCATAACACGAGTTTCCGTTATATTTATCTATTTGAGTGATAAAAAATGAATGATTGTGGATTACCTTCTATAGTTTTGATAAATAAAAAAAATCAATTTCAACATGATTCGAATAGTTAATTCATCCTACACCCTAAACACTACATCTTGAATCTTGAACCTAGAATCCTGAACCTAGAATCCTGAACCCTGAACCCTGAACCCTGAACCCTTAAAACCTTCAACCTAGAAAAGCCTTAGACATGCTCTCGACATGCCCGAGACAAGCCCCAGACAAGCCTCGACATGCCCCAGACATGCCCAGACATGCACGAGACATGCCCGATACAAACCCCAGACAAGTCCAAGACAAGCCCCCGACATGTCTCGGACATGTCCCGGACATGTCCTCGACATGTCCCGGACATGGCCCCGACATGTCCCAGATATGCCCCAGGCAAGCCCTAGACAAGCCCAGAAAATCCTCAGACAAGCCCTTGACGACTCCCCTAAACCCTAAATACTTTTGAAAGATTTCCGCCAATTGATATTGATATCTAAAAAATGACTTGGTTGAACTTGAAATTAAAATCCTTGAATTGGATGTGAATAAATTGATCGAGATTTATTCACGATCGTATTATATTTGTTTGATCACATGTATATGACCAACTGGGGTATAGGTCATGGTATAAAAGATATTTTAGAAGCCCATAAAGGTCCATTTACAGGCCAGGGTCATAAAGGTTTATATGAGATCCTAACAACATCATGACATGCTCAATTATCTATTAACCTACATTTACTTTGTTAGGAGGTGTAGACGCTTAAGCTGGGAACGACAGTAAGGTCCCTATTGATATTCTTTTTGCTTTTATTTGATTGAAGGTTGTGGCAATAGACGTTAAGCGCGCTGCATCTCTTGTCCAAGTTCGAACGAAGAAGATCTTGTCCAAGCTTGCATCCTTCTTATACCATTGGAAATGGAACATCTCTCCACTTGTTAGTAGTAGAAATTAAGGATTCTATTGCAGGTTTTGGTTGATTAAAGAATCCTCTCAAAAGCCCATATTTATGATATGTGATTGTATAGTTGTACGGAATCCCTGGGAGTGAAGGAATATGTGAAAAAGGAGGAGATGGAAGAACTAAGGAAAGTCATCCATAAGATTTCATACCTTTCTGGCTATACGGAAGGGCAGAATGGATCATCAGAGGATGGAAATTGACTCCAATTGGACCTTCCTCCGGCTTATCATCGGGTGTCTCCTTAGGGTTCCAAACGCAACATTGGCAAATAAACACGAGGGTTGCGCTCATTGTGGGACTTAACCCAACGTCTTACGGCACAAGCTGACGACAACGACTAGGTAAGCAGATCTATGCTCGAGATCTTGGATCGAGAGTTCAATTACTACCCCTAGCCCTAGGAAAGCAGCCTCTCTCTGTCCTCCAAGACATCTCTCATGTCATGCCAAGGTAGCGAAACCTTTCACCCGGCGAAAGCAAGAATGAGCTTTCACATCCAACTTAGCAGAAAAATACAGTATTCCCGCTTAGCAGTCCGCCCCTACTGCCTTTGATCAGAAATTTTTGGATAAGTTCGAAAGATGGTAAAGGTAGTTTGCTTCCAAGCCAGTGCACTAGATGTGCATGTAGTCGTAGCTAGGGCTTTTCATTCTAATTTATCTTTGGATTATGGTATGATTTAAAAGTTACTTTCCTTCTCTTTTGATGCTCTCCTCCTGTCATTTCTGATGCTTGGTGTAAAAACTTGCGTATTTTCTAGAGTTTTCTTGGTCATCAATATGACTTGTCCTTAATAGAACCAATCATATTCTCAGAATTTCATACTTTTGTCAGATCTTTCCTATCTCCTGATATTACAGGAAAAGGAACTATTACCAGACACTGAATGATACCATAGGAAGTGAGACATTAGCCCTAATAGTAAAAAGGAACTATCAGTTTACAAGACCGGTAGGCTAGGTTGGCTCTAGCATAAGGAGTCAACTCACAATTAACTTTCCCATCCACGATCAAAAAGAGGGAAGCTGACATGTGTCATAAATCAAGAGAAAGAAAGAGCTTACCTAGTTAGTTATTAGATATTCCTCTTTGCCTAGTACCCTCTTTTTGAAGTTAGGATCTTAGAACTAAAGAGCATCAACTGCAACAATGCATTGTGCACCTTCGAAAAGCCCGAGTCGACAGGTAGTGAGGGGTGTTTGCCTAAGTAGCCCAATCATTTAGGAACTTCGAACATCCTTTTCCTTCATGCTAGAGTGGATGTAGTAGAATTGGGCTATTGTGGAAAGGTATTTTCGAGGAAGGTTTTCCCCTCTCAACAAATCGTCTTGACAGTAGTGCCCATTTGTTGAAAGCGGAAATTCCCTCTTCTCAGTGTGTTCTCTTTATTTAAGTAAGTAAGTGAACTCAGTTTTATTCTTTGTTCGCCATCTCGGCTTTGTTGAAATAAATTCCAACGCCGATATAATGGTTTCAAGAATATTCTAGTTACAACTTACTTTTAATAATATTGTGAATAAGTTATATTTATTAATAAACAATATTACATCCACAAAGAGATTAGATTGTCACACCCTAATCTTGGCTACTCTAATATTGAAGTAGTAATGAATATAAGATCTTAAGAAAGGCATGCTTAACTTGGCAAATAAACTAAGTAGTACAACAACTTCTTAGTTTATTTGTTAAGTGTTTGAGACAAGTAATTTTATGACTTGAAATCAATTTTTAGGTGATCAATCTAAAAAGAGCATTAAGAATTTCTCAAACAAATAAAATTAACCAAAGCACCAACTTGAATGATTAAAATTCAAACTTTAGAATATAAGAAGAAGTAGAAATACATAACCATATTCAAAAGAAATTGTTAGGATCATGAGTCATCCATCCAAGGATTGGATGCTTTCTCCTCTTGAATTATATGAAAAACTACTCTAAAACTAGCCTAAAAACTACCTAAAATGAAAAGAAAATATGGAGGAAAGAATTTAGAAAGAATGTACAATGTCTTAGAATTGAGAATTCCATGCCTTTATATAGGCCATGGTGTTGGGCGCTCAGCTGCCCTATTTGGCAGCTCAACAGAGACTAGGTTGTCACACCCTAATCTTGGCTACTCTAATATTGAAGTAGTAATGAATATAAGATCTTAAGAAAAGCATGCTTAACTTGGCAAATAAACTAAGTAGTACAACAACTTCTTAGTTTATTTGTTAAGTGTTTGAGACAAGTAATTTTATGACTTGAAATCAATTTTTAGGTGATCAATCTAAAAAGAGCATTAAGAATTTCTCAAACAAATAAAATTAACCAAAGCACCAACTTGAATGATTAAAATTCAAACTTTAGAATATAAGAAGAAGTAGAAATACATAACCATATTCAAAAGAAATTGTTAGGAGCATAAGCCATCCATCCAAGGATTGGATGATTTTAATTCCAAATGAGATTACAAAATTGATTTTTGCATCTCATTCGCCTTCTCCATTCTCCTCTTGAATTACATGAAAAACTACTCTAAAACTAGCCTAAAAATTACCTAAAATGAGAGGAAAATATGGAGGAAAGAAGAGGAATAAACTTGGAAGAATTTAGAATTTATGTACAATGTATTAGAATTGAGAATTTCATGCCTTTATATAGGCCAAGGTGCTGGGCGCTCAACTTCCCTATTTAGAAGCTAAGCCGCTGACCATTGGCCCCTATGAAGAGCCACTTTGGCCCCTACTTGACCCCTATGGTGGGCTAGGTTACATGCATGGTGACACCTTCTCCTTCTTTTCATAGCCTTATGTCATCCATGAGGTCATGTTCTTGGCCTTCAAGCAAAAAAAAGTAGAATGTACCATGAGTTGACCTAGCAATCATTTTTCTGGTGGGCCTGGCGCTGAGCTCACCTGGTCCCACGCTTAGCTGCTTGCTGAGCAGCTTGGCTGACCTGGTTCCACGCTCAGCGTCATGCTTCAGCAGCTTGGCTGACCTGGTCCCATGCCCAGCTGCATGTTGAGCAGCTTGGCTGACCTGGTCCCATGCTTAGCTGCCTGCTTGAGCAGTTTGGCTGACCTGGTCTGGTGCTTAGTTGACCTGGCCTGATGCTTGCCTAACCTGGCCTGGTGCTTGGTGCTTAGCTGACCTGGCCTGATGCTTGGCTTGGCTGACCTGACCTGATGCTTGGCTTGACTAGAAAGCTTTGTGCTTTATTTCTTCATGGTGAAGCAACCTTTTTTTCTTTTGTTTGTTACTTGATTTTTGTTGGTTGCTTGGCATTTTTGGGCTGTTTTCTTTAAGTTAAGGTAAGCATTTGATTTTTGCAAGTTGCTTGGCCTACCTTAACTCAGGTTTCTTCAAGACGAAGTAAGCTACCTTTCTTCGAGGCTAAGTAACCAAATTAAGCACATAGCATGCCATGCTTTAACTTGATTACTTTTAGCAATTCATTTTGAGCTTTTGTCTTTTATTTTGGCTTGAATTTTTGTCCATCTTTGAATTTATTCTTTAATATTCAATTTCCTAAAAAACTCAAAGAAAAATTGGACAAGAATTAATAAAGAACTAATTTATTTAATCATTCAAAATTCACCTAAAAAGTTTTAATTTAAGTTGGTTTTCTACAATTTGCATAGGATAAGTGCCATAAAATGATGGTGAAAAGTGTATACTTTTTGCACTTATCAGATATATATTCTCTAGTAGAGTCCCATCCAAGAAAGAGGGAACTACTATCTATATCACCCCATCTTTAGCTAAGAGAGAGGAGGTCAAGTACTAAGGCTAATCAATAATGATAGTTGAAGGAAGACGAAAACATAAGCATCGACTAACTCTGTGTCAGCAACCGCGGTAAGACTGAGCATGCAAATGTTATCCGGAATGATTGGGTGTAAAGTATCTATGGGTGGCTTTTTAAGTTCGCCATCAAATCCTAGGGCTCAACCCCAGAAGGCGGTGGAAACTACCAAGCTGGAGTAGGATACGGGAAGAGGGAATTTCCGATGGAGCAGTGAAATGCGTAGAGATTGGAAAGAACACCAACGGTGAAAGCACTCTGCTAGGCCGATAAACCCTAAACCCCCAAACAACCCCCCTAAACCCCTAAACCCTAACGAACAAGATGATTTTTTATATATTTTTTTAGATAATTGAAAATATTATTCCCACCTAGTGGACCTAAGGCTTAGATTATTGAAAGCAAACAAAGATTTTGATACACATGTCACCCGATGTACTTGAATGAGTAGCATTGTTTACACAGGTAGTACTAGGGTTGAGCATTCTGAAACTTTTAATTGGACAAGTAGCATTGGCAATGTGTCTTCACAAGATTAGTAAATTTCTAGAAAGTACTGTAATATCAGTATTGGTTGCTTCACTGAGAGGCTCCAACAGTTGATCAAATACAGGGTTGAAAGCCAAAGTAAAAGCACAGTCAAGTATGTATCCTACACAGAAACTTCATACCCATAAGTTGAACAGAGTGACACTCAAATAAAGACATATTTAGGAGAATTGAAAAAAAAAATTTATGGGGTTCACAGTCTATATGAGTGCCAAAATCCAGCTTCATGACATTAGTTTTATCTCCTGAATTTGGGGTGAGCAGCAACCCTAGAGCAGAAAGAGTTTAATTTAAGAAACCAGTAGGATGAAGAAACCACAAAAAAGAAAAGGAAAGTATAAAGTGTCACCAGTTTAAAGAAACCAGTGTTCTGTTACATCTATGAGGAATGCACCATGTTGTTACAAAACATGGAGAGTTGTTTGTTGGGCGTAACTACCAGCCCAAACCAGAGGGGTTCCGAATCACTTTATAAATCGAGATTAACTCCTCTGGAAAGAAAATAGTTGACAACTCAGTATCTCCTACAAGGAAGCACAAATGAGCACAAAATAAGATAAAATTGAAACAAATGAGTTTTGTTACAGATTAAAAAAGAAAAATAGATAAGTGAAAACAAACCTATACATGCAGATGGTGCAAGTTCTTAGACCCTAAAATTCTATGTATAGTATGATTAGCACCATGGTCAATAAGATACTTACCAGTATGAGTATGTCCATGATGAGCAACATGAATAACTGCAATCTCACCTGAAACACAAATAGAAAATTTGAAAAAGTTAACAACTTTCAAATCATAAAATTAATAAACAGTAAGTAATGGAGAAACAATACCATCATCGTGAATAGATTTAATATGGAGATTGAGTTTCTCTAACGAGTATTTTCAAATTTCAGTCTGGCCTTCTCTATCATAAAAAATGCAATGCCACTCGCTTGACTATAAACCTTATACTCTATACAGTTGATACTTATATAGCCAAATAATTATCAAATAACTAAACAATAATAAACAATGACAATTAATAATGCTCCAAAATTTTACTTTAACTACCATAATTAATAGATTATAATCAAAATATACAATATAATAAAAAAATCATAAATGTACATAATTGTGAAATTATAAGATTGGAAATTAATCAAACATCAATGGAAATAGTCAAACCCATTAGCCAGACTCAAAAAATACAAGTGGTATAACTTAAATTATTCCAAACCCGAAACATACGAAAATAAATTTTAAAATTGAAATTAAAGAGATATCTAGATGTATAGTTATCAGGGTGGTGGCTGATAACAATAGCATAATCCCCAACATGATGTTCAACGTTGCAAATGACAGCTCCTTCAGGGATACATCTGAGTGGCAAAACATTTACCACAACAAGTGTAGCTTTGAATACCATCTCGGGTTTGTGGAATAAATTCCAAACATGTTTAATGATATTCTAATGTACAAAAGTGATGAATAGTTAGTTGTTAGAAACAAATAAATAAATAAAGAACAAAAGAATAATAAAGTTAAGTGACCTTTATTTATTTACTCCCTTTAGGGTTCCTTTTATTAATAAACCCAACTTCTTCCTTAAGGAATGATGGTATTAAAGAATAAAGAAATTGCGGAATGTAAATAACAATAAATAAAAGTTACTTAGTTAGCTTCATCACTTTTGTATATTAAAAGGTGTTTCAACAAATAAATTTATTGATAACACTTCAATATTTTACAATTTACACCTCTTTCAAGATTCAATTGTAGTATAGTATAGGATTATGTCGAACCACAAGGAATTGCCTAACAGAATGAATCATATGAATTTGTCAATGCACAAATAATGAAGGAACATATTTTGGTTGTTTTTTATTTGATTTGATATGCACATAAACACTAAACAAGAAATATAAACTAAGTATTAACAAATTCTTGAGGAGACAACATCATTTTGAATAAGGAAAATATTCCTCAACTTCTTATGAATTTGAACTACTTGGACAAGTTCTTATGTTTTACTTTGATTAACTCCAAACACCAAGGTCTGAAATCCTCCTTTTAGTGTATGTCCTAAAATGGTAGAATGATGATCACTTATATTCACTACTAAACAATACTACATCCACAAAGAGACTAGGTTG
>NC_032017.1:8251280-8270893 GCF_001865875.1 Lupinus angustifolius | reverse complement strand
TTGGTCGTGGCCACCATTAACAAGTTCTTATCAAGCTTCCTTGCTTGTGGCGAACCTCATAGCTTATCAAGCTTCTATGCTTGTGGCGCTTCTTCCCTTCCATTCTTTTCCACCTTCAACCTTAACCTACAACTCATACAACCTGCCTCACGCACAAAACAAACCCTAATATTACCCTAATTTCACAAAACCGAATTTGGACTCAAAAAGTCCTAAACTATCAAGCTAAACGATCCTTAAAACAAAGGTATCCCCTAGAGGTTGTCATCACACTGAGTGCCACTACGTCCTCCAAGCCCTCCACCTTGTCGAATCCGACTACCTCCGCCGCGAAGCCCTATTTGTCCCACCCTACACCGTCGCCGAGTCCTACTCGACCTCCTTCCAATCCTTCATCGACAAGTACAAACCTAATTTGGATGTTATTGAAGATGATATGCCTGAACCAGGTCCTTGAGAAGTGTGTACTAGTTGTTGTACTATGCTCTCATACACAGTTATATGTTAGGCCAACAATGGATCAGGTTGTTAAAATGCTAGAGACATATGAATCAGTACCCTCAATACTAGAACGCCCAATTCCTTTCATTTGTGACAGGATTGTTATTGAGAAATTTGTCAATAGTAACTCGGGAGAGTTGTCCAGTTACTATTGGAGTCTGGGAGTGTGAGCACCGAAACTGGATTGTCTTCCACTAGCTAGTGTCACCATGATTTTTTGACTTAATGAGTTATTGAATGACTTATTGAGTTATTGACTGACTTACTAAGTCACTAATTGACATACTGACGGGCTTACCAAGTTACTGAATGACTTACTGAGTTATTGACTGACTTAGTAAGTTATTGACTGACTTACAGACTGGATTACTGAGTTACTGAATGACTTACGAACTGATTTCCCGAGTTACAGAATGACTTATTGAGTTATTAACTGACTTGCTGACTTATTTAGTTACTGATTGACTTATTATTGAGTTACTGATTGACTTACCCAGTTATTGAAGGGCTTACTGACTGACATATTCAGTTACTGACTGATTTACTGAGTTACTGACTTACTTAATGAGTTACTGAATGACTTACTGAGTTATTGACTCACTTACTGACTGACTTACCGAGTTACTGCATGACTTACTGAATGACTTATTAAGTTATTGAATGACTTACTGAGTTACTGAATGACTTACCGAGTTACTGGCTGACTTACCAGGTTAATGAATGAGTTAATAAGTTACTTACTGACTGACTTATTGAGTTACTAATTGACTTACAATCTTAATTACTGAGGTACTGACTTATTGAGTTACTACATGACTTAGTGGCAGACTTACCGAGTTACTGAATTACTTATGGAGTTACTAACTAACTTACTGATTGACTTGTTGAGTTACTGATTGACTTACTAAGTTATTGAATGACTTACTAACTGATGTATTGAGTTACTAACTGACTTAATCAATGACTTACTGAGTTATTAAATGACTTACTGACTTACTAACTGACTTGTTGAGTTATTGACTGACTTACTGAGTTATTGAGTTACTCACTGAGTTATTGTCTTACTTACTGAGTTACTTAATGAGTTATTGACTGACTTACTGAGTTACTAACTAACTGACGGACTGACTTACTAACTTACAGAGTTACTGACTGACTTACTAGGTTACTAAATGACTTACTGATTGACTTATCGAGTTATTGAACGACTTACTAAGTTACTAACTGACTTACGGACTGACTAATTGAGTTACTTACTTACTAACCTACTAACTTTATGACTTACTTATTGGCTTACTGACTTACTTACTAATTTATTGACTTAGTTACTTACTTACTTATTTACTCACTCACTTTCTCACTTACTCACTTAATTACTTACTCACATGAGATTGCAAGTATGCATCACCATATTGTTTTGATGAAGACAAGGATAGTAGACAAGTTTAAAGACAGAGACAACTCAACAAACAAGAAAGCCAAGGCTCAAGTTCAATGAAGAAGACTTAGGTTATGTTTTTATATTTCTAGTCTTAAAATGATTGATTGTGTAGAGTCTCGGCTAGGTGAACCATGAATGCAATTCTCACAATCTTAAAATTGAGTCAACTTGAAATGAGACTTGCATACATACATATATGATTAACATACTCATGAATTTACACATGCTTAACATGATCTTATTGCATTAATAACTTACATCTTTCAAAACTCATGAATCATGCATATACATATCATGTAGATGATTCATCATGCATCACAAAAATGCTTTTCAACACAATTAATCAATTACCTTGTGTTAATCTATTAAATAAAAATGGAAATATGTTAATCGATTAAGAATGTGATTAATCGATTAAATGGAGTTATAGAGCTAAAGCTTTGGATTTCTTGGCATCGTTAATCGATTAAGTCATGCTTTAATCGATTAAACCAAGTAGAAAACAATTACATATAAAAATTGAATTTTTTCCCCATTTGCTAACAACTTCTAGTCTTGAAAAATCTAAGGATAAAATTCACATTCTTGAGCAAAAAATTATTTGTTGTGTGAATGAATTTTCTTTGAATCAAGTAAAAAGAGATATGATAGTTTCATAGAAGATTATCCATTGTGCATCATTGTTAAATCAATTTTGAAAAACCTTCTATAATCACACATCATTCTTTTAAGTCTTTTTTTTAGATTTTTGGGGAGAATTTTAGTATTGTTCTTAATTGTAAGATTATTACATTTTTAGGTGCACACAACTTGTAAATTTCGTAGACGGGTTTCTTGGATTCTATAGCTGCAACGAGTCTTGTATTTTCTTGGATTTGTACATTTTCAGATGCACACAACTTGGAGTCGATGTCGTTAGAATTGGTGTTTAGTATCCATTAGAAGCGGGTATGAAGGTCAAACCATTGGAGTCTCTAAGGCCGATAAAGGATTATTGTATTTTGGAAGTGTGGTTGTAAAATATTGATTTCCAATAGTGGAGAAAAATCTCTCAAGATCATAAGAGGAGGCCTAAATGTAGTTTGCAAGTGGACTCGAAACGAACCAGAATAAAAGATCATCATCTTAAATTTTCTCTATCCATTATCACTTTAATTTTAGTCGATTTACAATTTACATAATTAGATTGCTTTACTTACTGAGTTTATTGTGTGTTGTGAATTTGTTAACATTTAGGCATAAAATCATTAAGTATATTGCATCTGTAATTGGTTGAAATTGTTGTAATTGAAAATGCAAGCATACATCTATGAGCAGATTGTATATGCAAACATGATTCATATGGATTTTGTTGAAGACAAAGATTGACAACAAATATGGTAAATAAAGTTGAAGACAAAATGTAGACAAATATCAGGACAAGCTTGAAGACATGGACAAATCAGCAAACAACAAAGTCAAAAGTCAATGCTCAAGTTCACTCAAGCTCAAGCATTCAAGAAGATCTAGAGGTTAAGTGTTTTTACATTTTTCTTAGGTTTTAAGATGTTTGATTGGGTAGAGTCTAGGCTAGGTGAACCTTAATGGAAGCCTCACAACCTAAATTTGATCAAAACTAAAATGAGACTTACATGCATACATAAATAATTTACATGCACATGCATAAATATATGATCACATGACTTTGATGCATTAAACAGAGTTTTATATCATACATCATTCAAAGTCATGCATCAAACTTTTAGAAATCATGTAGGAGATTCATATCATATTGAAGTATCTTTTTCATACAACCCTCAATCGATTAAGATTTATTTAATCGGTTAAGTTATGCAAAATTGGGAAATCGTTAATCGATTAAGTATCAGATTAATCAATTAATGGTAGTTATAGTTTCTGAAATCTTGTTTTTTTTAAAAGAATCATTAATCGATTAAGTAGAGTGTTAATCAATTAACTACACCAGAAAACAAAATTGTATATTAACTTATTTTTCCCATTTGCATCAAGAAGAAAAAACGACAATAGATTTCACAATTTCAAAAATAATATTTTTCAAACACTTTCATATCCAAAGAGAGATTTGCCTAAGTGTTTTCGAAAAAGAGAGAAAATGGATAAAAGAGAAAACTTCATGAGTCTTTAGAATTTTTTCTAGAATTGTAATGTCAAATCTTTTGTAAAGAAACCTTGCATCTTACATTTCTATACTCTAAGTTTGTGAAACTTGTAGAAGGGTTCTTATATTCTGGAAGGGTGTTATTTCAACACATGTAGGTGCAATAACTCATTTTTATATAGACCATGGCATAAGCATATTCTCTTGGTGTGTTAGTATCACTGGTTGTTAGAGAATCGAGTTGGGAAATTCTAGTTGTGGTTAGGTGGTGTGTTCACTATGTACAAGGGTCTTGGAAGTGAGTTAGGAGTGGTTGGGGCCAGAACCATAAGTGGTGAGGATTATCCATAGAGGGTTGAAGCTCAAACCATTCAGGGATCTCTATACTCCAAGAAAGAAGTCTTGTATTGATTGGAAGTGTATTTTGTAACACACTGGATTTCTATTAGTGAAGAAAAAAATCTCAAGATCAGAGGGGGCCTAGATGTAATTTGCACGTGGACAAGCAAATGAACCAAAATAAGAGTCATTGTCTCATTCTTCTTAACCATTAACTCTTTACATTTTCGTATTGCTTGATTTACTTAACTTGGCATTCATATTATTATGTGTTATTGGCATATATTATTTTTGTGCATTAATTGTGTGTTATCAAGTTTAAAGTGCATACAAGTTTAGTTGAATCTTGGTAATCTTGGAGATTAGAGAAAACTGCTTTTTTCAAAGAACAAGAACTGATTAATCAATTAAGTTATCGAGTTAACCGATTATATGCAGAAGCAGTTAATCGATTAAAGCTCCTAGTTAATATATTAAATAGTAAGGAAAATTGTATAATCTTTTTGTTAATCGAACAACGGTAATTGTGTATCGTACCACCTATTCACCTCCTCCCCCTCTAGGTAAAATACAGAGCCTTTATGTTCCAACAGTAATTTTATGTGCAAGAAAACTGTTTTTTCAAGAAAACAGTAATAATGTTAATTGATTAATCGCTATTGTTATTAATCAATTAAAAATAGATATAATCAATTAAACTGATAACTTTTTATAATATCTCATTAATGGAAAAGCGACAATTATGATCTACTACACCTATTTACCCTCTCTAGGTGACTGTAAGTCCTTGTTATCCAACATCGCTTACTTACTAACTTATTTACTTAGTTACTTAGTTAATTACTGACTTACTAAGTTACAAACTTACTGACTAACTTATTGACTTATATACTTACTAACTTACTTACTTATTGACTTGTTGGCTTACTTACTAACTTAATGGTTTACTTACTCACATGCTTACAGACTTACTAACTTATTGATTTATTTACTAACTTGCTGACTTTATGACTTTATGATTCACTTGCTTACTTGCTTAGTGACTTCTTGACTTATTGATATACTGACATATTGCCTTACTGACTGACTCATTGACTTACTGATTTACTGAGTTATTAACTTACTTACTGACTTATTTACTTTGTGACTTACTAACTTATTTACTAACTTATTTACTTACTTATTTAGGGACTTGTTGAATTGCTTAGTTAGTGACTTAGTGACTTACTTACTTCCTTAGTGACATAATAATGTACTTATTGACTCACTGACTTACTTACTAACTTATTGACTTACTTCTCGACTTGCTTATTGATTTACTAATTTACTTATTGACTTACTTACTAACTTTCTGACTTACTTAGTTAGTGACTTATTGACTTATTTACTTACTTACTAACTTACTTACTTACTCATTTACTCACTTGCTCACTTACTTACTTACTTAATTATTTACTTACTTACTTACTTACTCACTTGCTTACTTGCTCACTTACTTACTTACTTATTGACTTAATGGCTAACTTACTTACTTATTGACTTACTTACTTACATACTAACTTATGTACTTACTTACTTATTGACTTGCGTACTGACCTTACTTACTTACCGACTTTCTGGCTTGATAACTTACCTATTGACTTACTTACGTACTTATTTACTGATTGACTTAGTGACTTACTTATTGACATAATGACTTAAAGACTTGCTAAGTTAGTGACTTACTTATTGACTTACCCATTTTCTAACTTATTTACTTACTTACTTACTTGTTGGCTTACTAACTTACTTACTGAAATGACTTACTTACTGACTTATTGACTTAGTTACTTACTTACTGAGTTACTGACTTACTTATAGACTTGTTGACTTACTTAGTAACTTAATTATTGACTTAGTGACTTACTTAGTGACTTATTCACTGAGTGACTGACTTACTGACTTACTGAGTTACTAACTTAGTGACTTACTTACTTATTGAGTTACTGACTTACTGACTTATTAATTTACTTATTGACTTATTAATTTACTTACTGACTTACTTACTTATTGACTTACTAACTTAGTGGCATACTTGTTGACTTTCTGACTTACTAACTTAATAACTTACTTACTTAGTAACTTAGTGACTGGTTTATTTACTAACTTAGTGAATTACTTACTTAGTAACTTAGGGGCATACTTAGTGACTTAATGAATTACTTAGTAACTTACTTACTTACTTTCTAACTTACTTAGTGAGTTATTGACATACTCACGACTTATTTACTGACTTACTCACTTAATGGCTTACTTACTTATTGACTTATTGACATATTAATTTATTGACATGGTGATATACTTATTGACTTACTAACATATTAACTTATTTACTGACTTACTAACTTATTAACTTATTTATTGACTTACTAACTTACTAGTTCACTTCTTACTTATTGAATATTGACTTAGTAACTTATTAGTTATCTACTATCTTAATAACTTATTGACTTACTAAATTACTTACTAAATTATTAAATTACTTAATTATCCACTTATTGACTTACTGATTTATGTCGTACAAAATTGTTTTTGTTTGACTAAAAAGTTGAATTGGTGGAAACATAGTATACTTAGTGGGTAGGGATTACATGTCTCTAACGGTGTCTCATTTCCTAGCTCAAACTCATCACATATTAATATGTGAATAAAATAAAAAAATTAAAATAAAAATTAATAAAATAAAACATTCTGATTGTTTCGAATGTGACATCATTTCAGAGATATAATTTATTTCTTATGCTTTGTGGAGTTGAAATAAATAGATGAAACAATTAAGAAGTTAGTTGTTGTGAGCAGACATACAGCACTAACAAACAATCCATCAATGTCCTCCTTTCTCATCCACCTTCTCTTCATCTTCTTTTTAGTCAACCCTTCCTTATCAACATGCCCCCTCAACACCACCGTCCTCACCGTCGTAGGTGGTGGTTCAAGACCCTCCTTCGACACTGGCACTGAGTGCCACTACGTCCTCCAAGCCCTCCACCTTGTCGAATCCGACTACCTCCGCCGCGAAGGCCTGTTCGTCCCACCCTCCACCGCCGCCGAGTCCTGCTGGACCTCCTTCCAATCCTTCATCGACAAGTACGAACCTAACTTGGATGTCCGCTCCTCGTGCGGCTTCCAAACCTCATGGATCTCAGAGGGATGCATGAACATAACCACCAGAAAAGAGTTCGAAGCACAAGTTCCTTCAACCGCCCTTCAATCTGTGCAGAACAATTGCAATCAGTCCCTTCTGAACAACGCCCCATGTGCCCTCTGCACAACCACCTTGTCCAACTTGCAATCCTATTTGACCGGGCCCACTGTTGGCAACGTCTCTGATTGCAGGGCTTATACCTCTATCTATGCTGCTTCTCTCTACGATCCCACCGACCCTGGTACTGCCAACTGCTTGTTCGGCCTTCAATTTTCCACTTCATCTTCCCATTCTAAAACTAGAACCATCGTTATTGTTCTCGTTTCCGTTCTTTTTGCTTTGTTCGCTGTTGCTGCTTTTTTGGGTTACTTGAGATTCAAGAATAAAAAGAACAACAAAAAGGGTAGTATGAATATAACTGAAACAGGTCAAAGTTCTAGGTTGGATTCCATGAGTCAGAGTACCACTTTGATTAGATTCACCTTTGATGAAATTAAGAAGGCAACTAGGAACTTCTCAAGGGATAATATAGTTGGGAGTGGTGGTTATGGTAATGTTTATAAAGGCTTGCTCTTAGATGGGACTCAAGTTGCCTTCAAGAGGTTCAAGAATTGTTCCGTTGCTGGGGATGCCAGCTTCACTCATGAAGTTGAGGTTATTGCAAGTGTTAGGCATGTCAACCTTGTTACTTTGAGAGGCTATTGCACTGCTACCACTAAATTTGAAGGTCACCAGAGGATTATTGTTACTGATTTGATGGAAAACGGGAGTCTTCATGATCATTTGTTTGGTTCCTCCACCCAGAAACTCACTTGGCCAATGCGTCAAAAGATTGCTCTAGGCACCGCTCGGGGGTTGGCTTATTTGCATTATGGGGCTCAACCTTCCATCATCCATAGGGATATTAAAGCCAGTAACATACTTCTTGATGACAAGTTTGAGGCCAAGGTAGCAGACTTTGGACTAGCAAAGTTCAATCCGGAGGGAATGACACATATGAGTACTAGAGTGGCTGGAACAATGGGGTATGTTGCTCCCGAGTATGCTTTGTATGGCCAGTTGACAGAGAGAAGTGATGTCTTTAGTTTCGGGGTTGTGCTTCTTGAGCTTTT
The DNA here is from genome assembly GCF_001865875.1 of Lupinus angustifolius. Lineage (NCBI taxonomy): Eukaryota > Viridiplantae > Streptophyta > Magnoliopsida > Fabales > Fabaceae > Lupinus > Lupinus angustifolius. The sequence continues at coordinate 8,262,197 of NC_032017.1, read as the reverse complement.
AAGTGGGAAGAAGGCTCTTAAAACGGATAATGATGGCCAACTGACCGCCCTAACTGATTTTGCTTGGTCGTTAGTTAAAAACGGTAGAGCTTTGGATGTTATTGAAGATGATATGCCTGAACCAGGTCCACCACAAGTCCTTGAGAAGTATGTGCTGGTTGCTGTACTATGCTCTCATACACAGTTATATGCTAGGCCAACAATGGATCAGGTTGTTAAAATGCTAGAGACAGATGAATCAGTACCCTCAATACTAGAACGCCCAATTCCTTTCATTGCTGACAGGATTGTTATTGAGAAATCTGTCAACAGTAACTCGGGACAGTTGTCCAGTCCAACTGGCTATCAAGCATATACATTACAGAATTGCCGCCTGTCTAATTCAAGGGAAGAAGAAGGAAGCTTGGAGTCTGGGACTGTGAGCACCGAAACTGGATTGTCTTCCACGACCTAGTGTCACCATGATTTGCTGTACATTCAGATTTTAGATTATGTTTGTTTCCTGAAGATTAGTTTTCTGTTCCATATCCAAAATGTGTACAAAATTTGATTCTTTTTACTGTTTATCAATTTCAAATAGAGTATGAGATGATCAAGTTTTGCTTATTTCAGTGTCAGATTACTCTATTAGAAATAATCTTTCATCTAGAAAATTACAAGATGTTGATATTTCAATTTAAGCTCAAAGTTTAGATGATGATTGTAGTTTCTTGTGACACAAATTATTACAATTTGTTGAAGCAGAGAGTTGGTACTGTAGTTTGCTTTCTATGTAGTTGCATGTTTGAAGAGTTGCTTTCAATATCAACTGTCAATAAGTAAATTTATGGGTTAATAGTCCAAGCAGCCTCTAGTATGTTTAGCTGGATTATTCTTATTCTTGGTAACCTGGCCAACTGGCATTTATTTTATTGCACAATGGAACCTAAAGTTCTATCCTCATACCATAAAAATAAGAGTTGCCAGGGATATATTATTATCAGACAAATATACAGATAGATTCCCTTGTTCAAATATAATATAGCTGGTGTCAAACATAAACTAATGCATTCTTTGTTAGAGAATATAGCCAATTGGCTGAATGCAATAAAATATTCAAAAGCTTCATGGTTTTCAGAATGGAGATGAGAAGCAGCCAAACCATTAGTACCAGACCAGACCGTGTTCAACAACCAGACCCGTTCTGACTACTGGACATGTTGATTGTCTTTAGGATACATGGAGCGGTAAGAAAGCATACTTTACCAGCCAAGCAGGTTGCAATAATGTGCATAATAATTATATTTACCATCTTATTTAGTTTTCAAACAATATATCTCATTATTAATATACTACTATTGTATCGTCAGGTTAAGCCAGTTCAATCACTGACCCAATGAACCAGTGTCTCTGCCAAGTGGATAATTTAATAACACTAACAAAAACAGGATTCAAGTTTATTCATTTCTCTGTGATGAATGTGAGCTTTGTGTGGGACATTATTTTTACTTTTTACCCCTCATGGTTTATATTATAAGACTGGCATGCTTCCTTGCATTTGAGTTTCTCTTTGCCCTCCCTTCCTTTTGAGTATACATCTCATCAAACAGAGCAAGGAAGAAGGATCCGGTAATTGTATACAAAAGTCAACATGACAATCAAAGAGGATGTGGAACATGGTGTGCAGAAAGGAACCAAAGAGCCACTGATTAGGGAACATAAAAGCCAGCTGGTCCCTGCAAGCAAACGACATCCATGGATGGTTTACTTCACTACATTTGTTGCCGTTTGTGGTTCTTATGAATTTGGAGCTTGTGTAAGTGTTTAGTATATGGTTGAACCTTTTGTTTTTTAACATTTTCATTCCCCAGAGTTTACAATCTGAATGTAAGCACTCATAGAAACAAGACATAAAAAATCTGAAAACAGAAACATATTACTTTTTTTGACCAACAGTGTGATAATCATATGTTTCTCTTGGAGTGTTGAATGATAATTCCTGTGTTTGCAGGCTGGCTATTCATCTCCCACTCAAGATGCTATCACGGAGGATCTCAATCTTTCTTTAGCAGAGGTAAACCAGTAGTTATTGAAGTTTTTATCCACTGCATCACTTTTATGATTAGTGAATCTTATGAGATGGAATTAAAATAAGTAACAAACAGCTGAAAGGAATAATGAAATATACAGCAAGAATACAATGTCCCACTCAGCTGCTCAAAAAACTGAAATGCAAGCTAGTGATTTAAAAAATTTAACAGAAAGATTTACTGGCTTCAAAGGATTTAGGAAAATTTTCAGCAACAAACTTATGGTCATCTTCTCATCAAATATAGACACTTCATAATGGATTTGATGTCAATGCCAGCAAACTAGCCCGGGATTTGATCTAACTCTCTTTTCTTTCCACATGTTGAGTGTATGAAGTATTCCTTGTTTGGTTCTATCTTGACAATTGGTGCGATGATAGGCGCAATAACAAGTGGGCCTGTTGCTGATTTTATTGGACGGAAAGGAGTAAGTTGAGGGAAAATATCATTGTTGTTTTATTATCAATGTCTAACCTGTTATTTTCATTCGGGTATTTAAGGACTTCAAAAAGCTATTTTCGGAATATATGCAGGCAATGAGAGTGTCCAGTGCTTTCTGTGTTGCAGGGTGGTTTGTTATTTGTTTTTCCGAGGTTCTTAACTACAAAACTTGATTGATGTTTTTGTTATAAATGTTCTCCAAGGATTATGAGTTTATGACCCAATATAATTATTTTTTCTTTCTATTATGAAGGGTCCAGTGCCTTTGGACATTGGGAGGCTAGCAACAGGATATGGAATGGGAGTTTTTTCATTTGTGGTTGGCTGTAGTTCTATACCCAAAAATCGCACCTCTTCTTGATCAATGAAATAATTCACAAAAATTCATTTTAAACAGTACAATGTTCAATCTGCTAAAGCCTGAACCGTTTAATTTGATGTATGTTATAAGGTTCCTGTCTTCATAGCAGAAATTGCACCAAAAGATCTCCGAGGTGCACTGACTACCTTAAATCAGGTAGACTCCATATGTATATTGCTGAACAATTATCTGATTGAATATACAGCAATTACTAAGTAGTATCTAAGCTTTTGTTTATTTTCGTTTCCACTTGTAGTTCATGATCACTGCTGGAGTGTCTGTGGCATACGTAATTGGAACAGTACTACCATGGAGGGCTTTAGCTTTAACAAGTGAGTTTTATTCCCAAATTAAATTCAATTCCAACAAAATGTGGATAGGTAAAACAGACAAGTTAAAAAGGGCTTTAAACTAACCAAATTATATTAGAGTAAAACGTTTTCTTGTTTTCCTTGACCATTTCACTCTCTTTATTTAATTGAATTTCAAAAACAGCTACTTAAGATTTTAACAATACTATTTGAAATTAAACTAGTTCAGAACCAAAATTTAGACAAACTATCTATATATTTCAGACTTATTTCAAATGTTGATATATTTATGCTACATGCTCAAGGACTTACTAGGTAAGAGTTTGCATTTGCAGGCCTCATTCCCACTTCTGTGTTGCTTTTTGGTCTGTTTTTTATTCCGGAGTCTCCTAGATGGCTAGTAAGAAATGAACCATATTTTTCTTTTTAATGTTTTTCATAGCATCAATATTACCAATAGACAATGACTTCAGGCAAGGAGAGGACATGAAAAAGATTTTGAGGAAGCATTGCAGATACTTCGAGGCAAAGGTGCTGATATTTCTCAAGAGGCAGATGAAATTAAGGTTCCCAAACATCTCTCAAATCTATCGTATTAGTGTTAGATATAACTTTGTGAATTTAAAGACAGTGTTATAAAGATAATGATATTAAGTGTATCTGTCACTGCCACACAGGATTACATAACTACTTTAGAATTGCTCCCAAAACCCAAGCTGCTGGAATTGTTTCAGAGAAGATATCTGCGCTCACTCATTGTAACTATGCAACTCTCAACTCCAACTTATGATTGGAAATCGCTTTCTTTTCTTAAATATGTTTTTAAAAATGGTTTGGTTGACTAGATGAACAATTTAACCAAGAAGGAAAAGCACATTTTATTTTCCACTTTCTCATGCTATTGTTATACCAAATAAATCTGCAGTGATTTTCATCATCCCATTTTTCACCTACCAGGCAAGTACACCATAATGGCCAACGATTGACTAATTGTTATATATCAATTACCAGATTGGAATAGGGCTTATGTTCTGCCAGCAATTAGGAGGAATCAATGGGGTTTGCTTTTACACCAGCAGTATTTTTGAGCTAGCAGGTACTTTTTGAATGATGTCATCATGAGTTGTGACTCTACATTCGAAGGCCGTCATGTTCTGTTGCCCAGCACCATTTGCATATAAGTCAGAACCTATTATTCACACTGCCACAGTTCTCATTGAAAACATGTTCCAAAACTTGAGCATGATTTTTAGTTTCTTTTGGCAATGAATAATTATGGGTTTTATTATGTCATAGGATTTTCTACCACCGTCGGGACTATAATATATGCTTGCCTTCAGGTTCTTAATTCTAACTGACACACTAGTTTTTGGATACTCTGATATTCCTTTCCATTAAACGAACTCATCACGATTTTTTTTCTTGTTTTTGTAGATTGTGATCACAGGTCTTAGTGTAGTCTTGATAGATAAAGCAGGCAGGAAACCCCTATTACTGGTAACATCAAAGCACAAACAATTTAACTTCAAACTTTCATCTTTTAATCAAGATCCGCTCCATTTATAATATTATTATTGTTCTTTCTTGGTTTGATTTAGGTGTCTGGATCGGGATTGGTTGCTGGTTGTATATTTATATCAGTTGCATTCTATCTTAAGGTGCATCCCAACTAAGAACCCTACAAATTCCTGCTCCTGATCCTAATATTTATGAGTGATGTCACTGTGTAAACCAGGTTCAACAGGTGGATGTGGGGGGTGTGCCAGCACTTGCTTTAATTGGAATAATGGTATGATCATTACTTTTTCCTTTATGATGCTATTTTCTTTTATTGACTCACAAAATATTAACTTATTCTCCATGGCATAGATTATCTAAATTTAATCTTTTGGTGATATTAGGTCTACATAGGATCATTTTCAATAGGAATGGGAGCTATTCCATGGGTTGTGATGTCCGAGGTACTTTCCCCCCTCATTATTTAATCCATTATATAAGTTAAGCACAATCAATGGAAGAGATGAAAAATTAATTCAACATGTCCTACATGCAACAATAGCGTTAATCCCACTAGGTGAGACCGACTACATGTATCGAATGACGTCATAAGGTTCTATCATAAATCATGTTCATTGGCAAAACATTGATCTCTACATTTTTCTTAGTTATTTTACCTATATGGTCTTTCTTGGCCTCCATCTTCCTCTAAAAATTAAACCAACCTCCATTTGATCTACTTTTGTTAATGTGGCTTTCAAGAGTATGTTTGGGAGTTACGAGGGAATGAAAGAGATCAAAAGACTAGGAAGGCAAGGAGAAAAGAAGACAAACCTCTCCCTTGTGTAGGAGTATGAAATTTATATGGGAGAATGAAAAAAAATAATAACATGGTAAGAGTATCTTAAATTTTTCCTTTAAAAATATAATTAGTAATTGGAAATGAACAATAATGTAATTATATAATTTTATTATAAGTATTTAGGTATTTTGACATTTTGTCTGTAGAAAATCCCAAATTGGGGAAACTATGAAAATAGACATACAGGGCTTTGGAGGGCTTAAGAAACCCTCCAAAATATTTTTCTCTCCTTCATTCAATTCCCAAACAAGGGAGAGGCTTTTCAAAATCATTCCTTCCCTTCCCCTTCAAATCACACTCCCAAACATAGCCTAAAGGTCTCCTTCGCACATGTTCAAACCACCTAGGGCGTAATTCTACCATATTTTCTATAATAGGAGTTCCTCCAACTTTCTCCCCATTGCATTCATTTTTTGTCCTATCTTGTCTAGTGCATTCACTCATCTATAGCAACATTATCATCTCTTCTACATGGAGTTTATTTTCTTCTTGATATTTTACCATCCAACATTCAGGGTCTTATAGTTTTGTGGTAAAACTTCTCTTTAAGCTTGAATAACATATTTATATCACATATGACATCTGAAATACTCTGTCATTTCATCCACCCGCTTGAATCCTATGATTTACAACTCCGTTAATTTTCCCATTTTGTTGTATAATTGACCCAAAATACTTAAATCTAGTGATTTGTGGTATGGTATTCAATTTTTACCTCTACAGTATGGTTTGTCCATCTCTTGCTAAACTTGCACTCCATATATTTCCTCTTACTTCGATTTATACGAAAGGCATGTGCTTCTAAATTGTGTCCCTACCTTTGTAATTTCTCATTTAATTCATTTCTCGAGTCTCGAACTAGGACAATATCATTCACAGAAGCATGATTCTGGTATCGATTCATAGATTTGCTAAGTAAGAACATCCAAGACCAATGTAAATAAGTTAGGGCTCAATGTTGACCTTTGGTGTAGTCTTTTGGCAAAAGGAAAATCTTATGGGACCTCATCTTGTGTTCTCACATTGGTCTTGACCTCATCATATATATTGTTGATTGATTGAATGTAGGCAATTCGAATACATTTATTCTCTTGAGCTTTCCATAATATCTCTCTACGCACATTCTCAGATGCCTTCTCCAAATCAATGAAGATCGAGTACATGTCTTTTTGGTTCCTTTGGTATCTCTCCATCAATCGTCGTATCAAGTATATAGCCTCTATAGTGGACCTCCCTAGCATAAAACCAAATCGATTTTTAGTTATATTCATCTTTTGTCTAAACCTCCGCTCAATTACCCTCTCTCATAGCTTCATAGTATAGCTCATGAGAGTAACCCCTCTATTCTTTATACAATTTTGTATTTTATCCTTGTAAATATAAATAAGGATTAAAATATTTTTCCTCTACTTGTGTAACATTTTTAAGTACAAAACTAATTTTAGAAATGTGGCATTTCCAAACTTTATTTGCAATTTTTCTCTTTAATTTGGATACAAACTATTGTTGTGTGAATGCGTGTTATGTGCCAAACTCAATGCAAATAATGCAGTTTCTAAAACTTGTCCGGTGATATCAGAATCAGGAAGGCTTTATTTTTATCAATGTCATAGGTACATAACATATATCCTGCTGAAATATTACCTTCTGTGACAGATATTTCCTATCAATATTAAAGGACAGGCAGGAAGCATAGCCACATTAGCGAACTGGTTTGGTGCATGGTTATGCTCTTATACTTTCAACTTTCTAATGAGCTGGAGCTCCTATGGTAAGTAATACTTATAACTTTTCAGTTATGTTTTATTTACAGGAGTGATAATCAGCATAATTATATGATAACAAGTTTACCAACTGTGAATAATATTATTGAATTCCCACAAAAATGTAGAACTATAAACTCACTTGTGTGTATGATTTTCAGGTACCTTTATTCTTTATGCTGCAACCAATGCACTAGCCATATTATTTATAGTTGTAGCTGTGCCAGAAACAAAGGGGAAAAGCCTGGAAGAATTACAATCAACCATTAACGCATAGGAACAGGAGTATGACAGTGTCTGTGGTGAAAAATATGCTTAATTGTTTTTTGTCCATGTAAAGTAGAGACCTTTTGTTTTTAGGCTCTGCTGTTACTAAAATCTGTCAAATGATGGTGTGACACTGCACAGATGATACATCATCACTTAATTCATCTAATAATAACTAAAATGAATTAGTTTGCAGAACTAACAACATATTTAAATCTGAAAAATAAAAAGGTTGATGATTGAATGACTACTACCCATTATATTGATGGTTTGTTGGCTTCTCTATTGATTGATGGTTGAATTTGTTCCAAGAAATTCCAAAGGGATCAGTAATGAATTTGCACAACTCAAATATATTAAATAATTAGGTTTTCTTTGAAATTGAAGGGTAAGTTTCAAACTCCATGTTATTCAATTAATCCTGTGAGTGATGGATGGGGATCACATGTCCCATTTGGTGTCTCAAGCCAATAAGAAAATTTCATTCATTTAAAAAGAAAAATTATAAAAACATAAATTAATATTTTAATATTATTTTGTGAAGTTTGATTGGTTTGGGACATTGGCACAAAGAAATTATGGACAGATGATTCTTGTCCAGGGATGGATGAGGATCACATGTCTCATTTGGTGTTCCAAGTCAATGAGAAAACTTCATTCACTTAAAAAGAAAAATTATAAAAATAAAAATTAATATTTTAATATTATTTCGTGAAGTTTGATTGATTCGGGTTATAAACACAAAGAAATTATGGGACAGATGATCTTTCTCCTTAACGCATATGGTTGTGCTGATGGACATTAATGGTTCTGCTGATGGACATTAATGGTTCTGCTGACTAATAGGAAATCCATGTCACATTCAAACTTAACCCAACAAAATATTTACTACAAAAATAAAAAAAAGTAGGCAAAATTACTCTTTTAGTCCATTAAGTTAACTATTTTGCCGCATCTTAACTGTTTTTTTGTCAAACTGGTCCCTAGAGTTCATATTCGTACATTGTTGGTTCTAACGTTAAATTTTTTCTAACATCATTAAATGTTAGGATTGAATTGGTCTCAATTTTTTCATTAGTATGAAATGGGTCCATCAATTTAGCTAATAACAACTTGGTCCGGTGTTAAATGTTAACATTAGGACCAACTATCAAATCAAAAGAAACATAAATTCAAACAAAGGAATTTAAATACATTGTTGCCAGTTGGCTAATATTGATTTCATGGGGCTGTGCATATGGATGATTTGAATTGGAACATGGTGTTTGGAACTGGACTTAATTTGGCAGAATCGTAACAGGCTAATATTCGACAATAAAGCTTCTAGTAGCTCGCAAGTTCGGCTAGAAATTCTGGCTAGGAGTAAGAGTATTGAGGAAGCCATATGTCAGAAGAAGCCTTCCGATGTTCAGTCTGCTAATCCTAATGCTCCTATTATTCGGTGGAACCCTCCTGATGATGGATGGGTTAAGTTGAACTCTGATGGAGCTTTCTCCTCCTCTGGTAATCAAGCTGGGTGTGGTGGTGTGGTTCATGACCATTTAGGAGCTTTCATATTTGCTTTTGCTAAGCATCTTGGTCACTGTTCTGCGCTTCATGCAGAACTTTGGGGGATTTTGGTGGGGTTACAATTACTCAGCCATAGGGGATTCCAAAGAGTTCGCATCGAATCGGATTCGGCTTGTAGTATTCAGTTCCTAGGGTCTGGGTGTGCTCCTTCCCATCCCTGCTCTGCTCTGGTTCTGCAGATTCAGAATATGTTTGGCTGAATTCCAGTGTGTGACTTGTGTTGGAGAAATTTCTCCATCCGAAATCCATAGATTGAATGCGGAAGTCCTTATTGTCATGGCTTCGTTCCGATAACCGAATGTTTATGGTCATACATAAACCCATATGGAACGACCATGACCCAGACTGAAGAAACCCCAAATGATTTCATGGTGAAGATGAAGAACATACCTTGTTGAGCCATTTCTAGAATCTCGAAGGTATGACGGTGCGATGATCTTCCAGATGATAGAGCGCTGGATGGTTTTCCTTTAGTTTCTCTCTAGAGGGGAATGAGAGAATGTGCCTTAGTTTCTTGAGTGTATTGTGTTGTATATTGGAGGAGAGACCTTATCCTCATGCCTTATGTGCCTTATGGATGAGCGGATAGTGTTATCCTATACTGGATAACACTATTCTCATCCTACCTTATTCTCCTCCACCTTTACACTTGAAAACCTATTGCTCTACAAATGAGGACCATAACCCATAAAAGTAACCCCGTAGTGGTTACTACTTTAGTTGCAATAATTTTGATTCAGTCTCTTCATCAAATCAGAAATTACCTGAAGGTATCTACACTTATTATTATTTCATGACACGTATACCCTTAGCCACCAAATTAATTACTTAAGATCATTTTATATTTTGGCTAATTACATAATGGCCATAACACAATTATAGAATTATATTTGTGACCCATAAATTGTCAGAAATTCCAACATATGAATATAAGTATAAATATAGCATAAACATAAATATAAATGCAATTGATTGTATACTTTTATACACCTTGAATCTATGATTCTTAATCTTTTAATTGAATATAATATCAATATAAATTTCCAATGGTCCCTACAATCTTACATTTCTTAAACAATAATTTGAGTGCATACAGAATTTCATGGCTAAATAAGAATTACTTATATTTAATGAAATCACAAACCCAAAATCCCCACATCATGCTATTATGATTTGGACTGATTATTTATTTATTAATTACAGTGACCACTTGGTGACAAAACATCAAATAATCACTTTTTTCGAACTTATATTGTGTAGATTAATTGGAGGACATGGGGCAACTTTTTTTATATAATTTTTTAAATGCAGGATATGGGGCAACCTTAACTCTTGTTGACCTGTGCACTTTCTAACTCCCACTAAACCAAAAAATCCTCAAACTGTAGAACGTCCATGTGAGCAGTATGCTCATGAAAGACCTTGGGTGTGATAGCCTTTGTAAGAGGGTCCGCAATCATGGAGTTAGTGCCTAAATGTTCTATGAAAAACTGTCCACTTTGTACCTTCTCCTTAACAACTAGGAACTTAATGTCGATGTGTTTCGACTTTGCCGAACTCCTATTGTTGTTGGAGAACAACACTGCTGATTTATTGTCACAGTATAACTTTAGTGGTCTTTCAACCCTTTCCACAATCCGCAGCCCAGTGACAAAAATTCTCAGCCATGATGACCGAAGTGATGCCCCATAACATGCTATATATTCTGCTGCCATGGTGGATGAAGCTACAAGGTTTTGCTTGGCAGAACGCCAAGAAACCGCACCACCAGCTAATA
>NC_032017.1:8239098-8251180 GCF_001865875.1 Lupinus angustifolius | reverse complement strand
TAAATGCAATGGAGTCGCCATCGATGTTTTTTTAGAGGGAAAACATGAAAAACCGATTTTTGAAAATATAGTTGGTTCATTCAAAAATAGAAGTTGAGTTCGGGAGTCGGTTACGGATGAGGAAGGTGTTAGGCACCTCATACCGCCCGTCGTAAAAAAACGGTACCTAGATCAGTTATGTGGATATTTATTCAAAACATTTAATCTTACCCTCACATCATTAAACAAAATAAAGAGAGAGAAAATATTTCTTTTTTTATTTTTTTGTGTGCCTCACAAAGAAAAGAAATAACTGCTCCTACGTATCCCTAGCTGCAATAGAGAAATCAAGGCCACGTAATTCTTGCAAAAATAGGTTTTATTAGTGATATTAAAAATGTATTCACAACATAAGGTAACGCGACAAGACATTGAGTCTGTAGTAGGTTACTTCACATTGCTCTTAAAAATTATAAAAAATCAAAATGAATTTACAACATAAGGTAACGCGACAAGACATTGAGTCTGTAGTAGGTTACTTCACATTGCTCTTAAAAATTATAAAAAATCAAAATGAATTTACAACATAAGGTAACGCGACAAGACATTGAGTCTGTAGTAGGTTACTTCACATTGCTCTTAAAAATTATAAAAAATCAAAATGAATTTACAACATAAGGTAACGCGACAAGACATTGAGTCTGTAGTAGGTTACTTCACATTGCTCTTAAAAATTATAAAAAATCAAAATGAATTTACAACATAAGGTAACGCGACAAGACACTGGGTCTATAGTGGGTTACCTCACATCTGTTTAAAAAAACTAATTGAAATAAATTTACAACATAAGGTAACGTTACAAGACATTAGGTCTATAGTGGGTTATCTCACATTGCTTTAAAAAACTAATTGAAATAAATTGACAACATAAGGTAACGCGACAAGACACTAGGTCTATAGTGGATTATCTCACATTGCTTTAAAAAATTATAATAACAAATGAATAAATAGATAAAAATAAAAAAACGAATTTAAATAAATAAATAAAAACAGAATAATAAAATAAAAAAAACGAAATAAAAAAAAAACAATTAAATAAAAAAACGAAAATAAAAATAAAACATAAAATAAAATAAAACAAAATAAGAAATTAGGGATTGAAATTGGGGGTTTTAGGGTTTTTTTAAAAATTAGGGATTTAGGGTTAAAATCAATTTGGGGTTTAGGGTTTTTAAAATTCAATTTGGGGGTTTAGGGTTTTTAAAATTTAGGGATTTAAGGAGGGACAAAAGGGGAAGGTGTGGCGGCTGCCGCCACTTGGCAGCAAGCCACGGCGGCGCACCACCGCCCGTTCAGGGCGGTGCGGATGCAGCCAGCCGCATGGACCGCCGCTGGACAGCGCGGTCCAGCCCTCTATGGGTGCGACTGAGACAAGCGGCCCTCCATGGCTGCTGTCCGGTTCCCCGGTTACTACGGTGGGGCTGTGACGGTGGCTTTAGGCGGAGCCGATACCGTCCAACCCCTCTTTCACGGCTGCAAACAGAAAATGCACCAACAAAACACTAAATTTATACAGCAGTATTACAGGCAGTGGAGAAAAATGATAAAAATGTACCTAGAAGAGCACTTGGAAGTAATGCAGGCAAGGTTCTGCTTCTCTATCATCTCCTTCTTTCCTCTTTTCTTATTCTTGCTCTCTCCTCTTTTGCCTCTTTCTCTCAATTTTCAGATTAGACTAGGGTAGTTTCTAAGTTAGGATTAAATAGGGGTGGGGATTAGGGTTACTGGTTGGGCTAGGGACAAAGCCTAGTTGCCACAACATTTGAATTTCAAAATTTTCCCCCCGTTTTTGTTTTGCAATTTTCACCCCGGTCAAAATTGGGTGTTTACAGTTGCCCCTCTTTACTTACTTTTCATTAGATAACAAGAGCGACGAATATTGCTAAAGTTATCAAGATGAGAAGGAAGTGAAGATAAGAAAACCAAATTTTGACTGGGAAAATAACACATGGAGGATAGAGCCTCCAACTCAAGCATACAACATGAGCTCGAGGTTAGCGGGTAAAGATCCCACGAAACAAAATGCTGACCAATAAAGACCATTGAGGGGTCGTGACATAATCACGCGACCGCTGAGGGGTCGGGGTGCAAAAGGATAAAGGAGACCACTGAGGGGTCAAAGCACAATCACACGACCGCTGAAGGGGTCAGGATGCGAAAGGATAAAGAGACCACTGAGGGGTCAAAGCACAATCACGCGACCGCTGAGGGGTCGGGGTGCAAAAGGATAAAGGAGACCACTGAGGGGTCAAAGCACAATCACGCGACCGCTGAGGGGTCGGGGTGCAAAAGGATCATAGAGACCACTAAGGGGTCAAAGCACAATCACGCGACCGTTGAGGGTTCGGGGTGCAAAAGGATACAGAGACCACTGAGGGGTTAAAGCACAATCATGCGACCGCTGAGGGGTCGGGGTGCAAAAGGATCATAGAGACCACTAAGAGGTCTAAAACACAATCACGCGACCGCTGAGGGGTCGGGGTGTAAAAGGATCATGGTGACATATAGATAATAAAGGGCCATGAATCAATACTTAAAAGGATATTTTGGGTCAAAACTTCGGCTGTGAATGCATATGATAGTTTAGATGCTAATGATATATGAGTAATGCAAAGATGATAATGTATGCACAGTGAGTTACACATATGCGAATAACTTAATTGTCATTATAAAGTTTGACGTGAAACCACAGCGCCATCTCGGTAGGCATCAACTAATCCAATCAACACCTGCTACACTTTCGTTCCTCCTTTTCATAAATTAATGGATCCACATTGGGTGACCCGTTGTTTTCCAGAAGTAGCACCCACTTCTCTAACGACATACCCATTGGGGTTAAGTTTCGATGAGTTTCTTTATCCTGAATCACTTAATGAAACAGATTACCAAAGAAGTTATTTGATCATGAGGTTCGAGTATTATATTTATATGACTTGAGACGTATCTAAGCAAACATGTATGCACAAAGGTAAATAGGGAGATGAAAGAACTTTATTCTATTGATATTCAAAAAGTTACATGTAGGATGGTTTGAGAGCATATATGCTAGAGGTTACAAAATTTTTGCAAAAATTTTTGCCCCAATATAAAGTAATTGCTAATCCATCCATCAACCTTCCGCCACGACCGAGTAACTAGCCCACGATGCTAGACTAACAGAATCCCTCAGAGAACTCACATTTCCGACCCATATTGCTCACAACTTTTATGGTTCCTACTATGAGTACAAGCGCATGGAGGATCTTTATTTGCCCTTGGTGTGGTAAATTTGCGAGAGAAAATGCCCCCTTTTCTTTTTCTTTTTATTTGCCTTAATTTCAGCTTAGGCTGCCCTTTCGGGTTTTCCACCTAACAGGCTTTTATTCATACCCTAATTTTTGCTTAGGCCGCCCTTTCGGGTTTTCAACCTAACGTGTTTTTTTTCTTTCTTTCTTTTCTCTTTTTTTTCTCTGGGCATAGAATCTCTTTACCGCGTCTATGTTTACAGGTCTGGCTAAAACATTTCCATCCATGTCTTGTAAGACCAGAGCACCTCCTGAGAATGCATTCTTGACAATATAAGGACCTTCATAGTTTGGAGCCCATTTCCCACGAGCATCTTCCTGATTTGGGAGGATCTTTTTGAGCACCAAGTCTCCTGCTTCAAACTCTCTAGGATAAACCTTCTTGTCGAAAGCTCTTGCCACCCTTCCCTGGTACAACTGGTCATGACAGATGGCTGCCAATCTTTTCTCTTCGATCATATTTAACTGTTCATACCTAGCCTTGACCCATTCAGACTCTTCTAGTTCTGCTTCCATTAAGACTCTCAACGAAGGAATTTCTACTTCGATTGGAGAGACAGCTTCCATCCCATACACTAGTGAGAACGGGGTAGCCCCAGTACTTGACCGAATGTTGGTACGATATGCGTGCAAAGCATAGGGTAATTTTTCATGCCAATCTTTGTAATTCTCCACCATCTTTGCAACTATCTTTTTGATGTTCTTATTGGCCGCTTCAACTGCGCCATTCATCTTTGGCCTGTACGGGGTCGAATTATGATGCTTGATCTTAAACTTGTTGCAAAATTCCTCCACTTCGCCACCGTTGAGATTGGTGCCATTATCTGTGATTATCCTTTCGGGGATCCCATACCTGCAAATGATCTCTCTTCAGAGGAACTTGACGATACCTTGCGAGTGATACTATTGTATGATGCAGCTTCTACCCACTTAGTGAAGTAGTCGATTGCCACCAGAATGAAGCGATGACCGTTGGAAGCTTTGGGATTTATGGGCCCAATTACATCAATTCCCCACATGGATAAAGGCCAGGGGGCAACCATACTCTGCAAGGGCAAAGGTGGTGCGTTGATTCTATCTGCGTACACTTGACACTTCCGACACTTTCTGACATAACTCATACAATCTGCTTCCATAGTAGTCCAGTAGTAGCCACTCCTTAGAATTTTCTTTGCCATCATGTGACCATTTGCATGAGTTCCACAGACCCCTTCATGTATTTCAGTTATGATCAGTTGAATTTCGTTCGTACCAACGCATCTGAGGAGCGTACCATCATGACTCCTTTTGTACAACACTTCACCATTTAGGGAAAATGTCCCCGTCAGGCGGCGAATTGTCTTTTTGCTTACATCACTGGCACTCTCTGGATACTCTCTGTATTGGATATACCTTTTTATATCATGATACCAAGGTTCACCATCAGCCTCTAGATTAGCACAACAACAAGAAGGTTCATCCTGAGCCGTCACTCGAATTGGGCTAACGCTAGCGTGTACTTCCAGTTTAGTCATTACGGCCAAAGTTGCTAGAGCATCTGCAAACTGATTCTTGCCTCGAGTCACATGGGAAAAGCAAATTTCTTCAAAGTTCTCAGCTAATGAAGATAAATATTTCTGATATGGGATGAGCTTTGTATCCTTAGTTTGCCACTCGCCATTGACCTGATAAATGATAAGCATAGAATCTCCGAATACCCTCAACTTATTAACATTCAGTTCGTATGCAAAGAGAAGTCCATTGATCCATGCTTCATATTCAGCTATATTGTTAGTACATTCGAAGTCCAGCTTGACCGCCCTAGGTACTGCTTACCGACTGGGGAAATGATTACTGCCCCAACACTGCTCCCATGCATATTAACTGCTCCATCAAAATACATCTCCCAAACGTCTTTCTCTAATTCATCTATCCCATATACTCTGCCATCAGGGAACTCATTCAACAACCCATCATCCCCGTCTATAGGGCTCTGCCAATTGATCTGCGATTGCTCCACCTTTGATAGACTTCTGAGTAACATATTTAATGTCGAACTCGGACAACATCATCTGCCATTTCGCCATTCTCAGAGAAACGTGAGGACTCTCAAAGATATATCTCAAAGGATCCATTCGGGAGATGATACAAGTAGTGTAGTACAACATGTATTGCCGAAGCCTTCTGGATGCCCACACTAGAGCGCAACAAGTCCTTTCTATCATCAAGTATCGAGATTCACATTCGTTAAACTTCTTGCTCAAATAGTAGATGGCTTGCTCCTTCTTACCCGTTTCTCCATATTGCCCTAACATTGCACTCATCGAAGTTTGTAACACAGTCATATATAAGACTAACGGTCGGCCCAGTGTGGGTGGTGCCAAGACAGGCGGGTTTACCAAATAAGCTTTTATTTTGTTGAAAGCTTCCTGGCAATCCGCATCCCACTCGCTTGGTTGATTCTTCTTCAGCAACTTAAACATGGGCTCACAGGTGCTAGTTAGGTTGGCAATAAATCTTGCAATGTAATTCAACCTGCCCAGAAAACTTCTCACTTCCTTCTCAGTCTTTGGAGCTGGCATCTCTTGTATTGCTTCTACTTTCTTGGGGTCCACCCTTATGCCTTCCCTACCGACGACAAATCCTAACATGTTCCCCGAGGATGCCCCAAACGTGCACTTCTCGGGATTTAATTTCATTTGATATTTTCTCAGCCTTTCAAATAACTTTCGTAAGACTGCGACGTGACTATCCCCCTTTTTAGACTTGGCGATGATATCATCGACATATACCTCCACTTCCTTGTGCATCATATCATGAAATAGGGCCACCATAGCACGTTGATACGTTGCCCCTGCATTCTTTAATCCAAAAGACATAACCCTGTAACAATAGGTCCCTCGCGGGGTGATAAAAGTAGTTTTTTCCTTGTCATCGTCGTCCATCAGAATTTGATGATACCCTGCATATCCATCAATGAAAGAGAACCGATGACTTCGGGCCGCGCTGTCGACCAGAACATCAAAGTGAGGTATGGGAAAATCATCTGTCAAACATGCCTTGTTAAGATTTCTGTAGTCTACGCACATCATCAGCTTTCCTCCTTTCTTGGGTAACATTACTACATTAGCCACCCATTCTGTGTCCCTAGATACTTCTATGAAGCCAGAGTCCAACTGTTTTGTCACCTCATCTTTCACCTTTAATGATAAATCTGGGCGCATCCTTCTCAACTTTTGTTTCTTAGGCTCAGCACCTGGATATAAGGGAATCTTATGTGACACTATGTAAGGATCCAGCCCTGGCATGTCCTTATAAGACCAAGCAAACACATCCATATACTCACGGAACAGATCTATCATTTCAACGCGTTCTGGGTTGTCTACCATTTTCAGTTCCCTATTATCCTCTTCCGTCCCCATGTTGATTAACTCAATTTCTTTAGTATTCACGACATACTCCCTTTCGACATGCTCCAACATTTTTGAAAACTCTTCCACATCCTCATGTTCTTCATCTGAATCAATGGGTTCATCACCCGGTGTCGTGGACGAATTAATTGATGGATTTTCAACTACCGTATTACTGGATAAATTTTCTACAAAATTTAAGTACCTGTATTCATTTATTAAATGTTGGGAGACGAAAAGGGAGATAAAAACACAAATTCATAGAAGAAAGTAAGGAAGTAATTGTGATAATGGTGCTGTATGAAATTGATGAGGTAAAATGTTGAATGTTTTGCTCTCTAAAGTCACTTGATGCAATCACCTTGTGAATACCCAATTTTGCCCGACCCATAAAAAACCAAATATGTTTTAAAAGTAATTACTTTCTCAAAATATTATTTTTTATTTATTTATGAATTTTAGGGTTTATTTTGAATTTAAATGAGATATTTCAAATATCCTAAAAGGTTAAAAATATTTTATTTATTTATTTTTTTCGAGTTTATACTATAAAATAAATAAAATATAATTGAAAATATTTTTTTTATTTATTTTTATAATTTAAACCGAATTTATACAAATAAATAAAATAAATGAGATTTTAAATTCCAAATAAACAATAAAATAAATTTTTATTTTAGTTTTTTTCAAAAATATAAATTTAAGATATAATTTAGAATATTCAAAAAATATTTTCGTTATTTTTTGTTATTTAATTCGAATATATAAATAATTTAATAAAAAAATCAAGTTTAAAATGTATTTTAATAAAAAAAAGTAATAAATATATATATATACACACCAAGTAAAATCTGACTTGGTGGTGCCTAACATTATGGGATTATGGGGTAGTAGATAGGGAGTTGTTAGCACTTTGTTAGGATAAAATTAGGTTAAAATTTACCTATAAATAGAGTTAATAGCAAAGGTTAGTTTTTTGGTGGCTAAAAAATAAATCTGCATACAGAGAAAAGAGAGAAAGCTCTGCAAAAAAAATAACACTACACGGAGGTGGGATTCAGTGCATACGAGTGCATTATAGCAGTCGTGTTCCCCTTCTTCTGGCCAGTCCAAGCGTGCCGTGTGGCACTATGGTCAACAGGTCCAAGTCCAGCCAATCCCCGTTCGACACGTCAGTGATTCTTAGGATTCCAGCGTGAACGAGACCGCACATAATCCAATCTCACATTCCAGCGTTTTGATTGACTGTATTCGTGACTACCGTAGACGCTGTGCACCTCTTTTCCCATTGTATACGCGTGTGACATGTAAGTCATCCACGGTACTCCCGTGGACTCCTCCGCGTCTGATCATTCCCTCACAAGCCCTCATTCCAGTACAGCCAAGCACACGGTAAATCTCGTGTTCTCAGCCTCTCACGGACGCACACTGGCTTCCTTTAGATTTTGGCAAATCTCAGCCAATAATTAAGGGATACGCAAACAACACTATTACTCCTTAGCTACATTGGATTATAACTAAATCAGGTTTTCTTTATTTTTTATTTCTTTTGTATATTGTTTATATTAATGTGTATTATTAAAACTATAACCTTTTAATAAATAAAAAATATCATATTTTTTTATTATCTTCCAGAAGTTGTTTACCAAAAAATAAAAATAAAAATAATTATTTTTTATTTATTATTGTGTTGTTAATATTATTAAAAATAAAATCATAAAATTTCTTTTGTTAGATAATTGTTAAATGTTGTTTTATGACCTATTTTTAGCAGCTAATGATTTTTTATGTTTTTTTTGTTTGTTTTTTCTCTATAATTAAATAAAATTGACATTTACACAAATTCAAAATATGATTCAATTTAAAATTATTATTAATAAGAATGGTATACTTTGAAATAATTTCACATAATATTATTTGTAACAAAAAAATTTAACGTTTTTAGGATTAATCAAAGGGTGGAGGCAGGTCATGGTAACATTTCTTGTCCTCATATCATCCTTGAACGGTCGCGTTACGATGCTTCTTTTCACTCGATTAATTCCTAAAGTAATAATAAAATAACTAAAAACTATATTAATTCTTAAATTAATAATAAAAAGCCTTAAAAAAGATATTATAATTATTTTCAAACCTCCTTAAAATGGGATGCGGTGCGGACATTGGTTTCTGTTGCTTCACCCTTTTTAAGGAGTTAATTATTTTACCAACAAACTATTTTAAAATTAGAACTGCGTACGTCTTGATTTCCTAATACGTATAGGAATACGTATGAGAAAGTAATATTGTCAGACTTAAAAAATAAAAATAAATAATTATTTTTGTTGTAAACAAATTAAATTTAAATAATTCAAGGGTATTTAAATCATACAATTGGCAAGGGTACCGTTTAATTACGGGCGGATGAGGTGCTAATACCTTCCTTGATCCGTAATCGACTCCCGAACCTGGATATCACAATCCAAAAGCCCAATATGATTGGGCTTTAAAGATTTTTCTACATCTTTAACCATAAAATGTAGTGGCGACTCAAAGTGGTCGCGTAACCGAAAATCGGGGCGCGACACACCTCAACAGAACTTGGAAATGTTTCACTAATATGAGGAATCGGCTTCTCCAACGCCCCTCCATGCTTATTTCTTCGACTCACACCCATGCCCACATTCTCCTGTGAAGCTTCATACCCTAGCCCAAACTTATCAAATTTCTCTGAGACTGAGATGAACGATGGAGTGCCCTGTAGATGCATGCCTAAACCTTTCCCTACTTCATATCCTTTTGTGGACATGATTCGGGTCACCACCTGGTTTACGTCATGCACATGCCCCTTCCCTTCACGCTGATGGGTTCCAATTGCTTCAAAACAATGCAAAAAGTCATCGTCATCCCTAGTACTCTCCGCATAGGGTACTGAAATCGGTTTTGAAACCAGGACTTCTTCTTCTACATGTACCGTGATCACCATTCCGTCCATGACAAACTTTACCGCCTGATGTAGAGTGGATGGCACGGCTCCTGCTTCATGAATCCAAGGTCTTCCTAGCAGCATCGTATATGAAGAATCCACATCCATGACCACAAACAGGACCTGAAAGACACTAGGTCCAATTTCCAATGGCAATGCGACCTCGCCTAATATACTCCTCTGATTCCCATCGAAGGTATGCACAATCATTTGCGTCGGCACAATTTCATCTCTACTAATCCCCATAGACACCAAAGTAGACAATGGTAAGAAGTTCAGAGCTGACCCTCCATCAATCAGTATTTTGCCGATAATATGACCTCGACATTTGGAAGTAATGAGCAGTGCACGGTGTATTTTCTCCCACCTCCTCACCATTTCTTCAACAAAGAATGTTATCATGTTAACATGTTTCACAAGATCTACCATGTTGACCATCTTGCTAGGCATGACATCGGGGTTAACGTAAGCTTCGTTAAGCACCCTTAATAACTCCTTCCTGTGTAAATCTAAGGATAATACCAAACCCAACAAAGAGATCTTAGAAGGAGTTTTTTGCTCCACCATATCATACTCACTCTGCCTCATGATCTTTAGAAATTCTTCCTCCTCCCTTTCAGTGACTTTTTCCGTCATGTCACCTTTCTCTCCGACCTTCTTTCCTAATTTTTGAGTCTCTCCCTCTGGTGGACCATAACATCTTCCGCTTCTTGTGATTTCACCAGTCATGAACGCCTTCGACATTTGAACCTCAGGGGCTTCCCCTGTTGTGTTAACCTTAACCTCATACCTCCACGGGACAGTATGTGTGCTTTCATAGGTGAAGGGTTGAGGCTTTCTCACCCTAAGAGTCACCCTCTCAGGGCTTAAATCTTTGAGGAGAGGGACTCTGAGTGTGATATTTTCAACAATATCAACTTCTTCGTCATCCGACTTAGCCCTTCTCGCTTGAATGACCCCAAGATTTAACAAGACCTGCACCCTCGCCTTATATCCCCAACAGTCCTCTATAGAGTGTCCTGCCTGACCGTGATGATAATCACAACGAGATTCTGGATCCCGACCCCTCTCGTCAGATACATTTGTGGCTGGTGCTACTATATTATAACCAATCCTCCTCAAAGCATCAAAGAGGTGTTGCATTGACATTCTCAAGTCACACACTTTTCTTATTAGTGCTTTATCTACATCGACAACACTTACCCCTTGATTGTGGTTCGGGATCAGATTTTTACTGATATCCGGCCGAGTCTCATCCTCAAACCCTAGCTTCCTGCAGGCCATGAGTTTCCTTACTGCCATTTTGAATTGCTCACAATCTTCAATGGAGTGTTCCGTCACATCCATATGATAGCTACATGTGGGGTTTACGTCGTACCAAGAAGGAAAGTTGCCCTCAAAAGGTCGGACGGGGTATGGTGCTAATAGGTGACGGTCAACTAGTTGGCGGAAAAGTTCAGCATTGGATATAGCAAGTTTTGGAAAAGGGGGTAGGTCAGGAAAAAACGTGTTTTGACGGCGATTTGTTTGGGCCTGTGTGTTTGTCGGCTCGTGGCGGTTTGGTTGGTATAGAGGGTTGGTATGGTTGGATACATATGGTCGGGGCTGGTTGGTGTATTGTGGGCGAGTGTAATTATAGGGTTGGGGCACATTGTTTACTTGGTAAGTTGTTGTTTGATCATAAGGTGTGCGTTGGGACCTCCATTGTTGTTGATGTACCTTATTCACCTCATTCTCCTTTCTCCTTGAGGACACATTCTTTTTAGCACCGTTTCCGTCCTCCTCTCCTACGGATAACTTTCCTGCCTTTGTCAACATCTCAATCATGTCACCGGCATCCATCAATTCCCGGAAATCTTTGTATGCAACCCCTGCCATTATTCCGATGTAAGGGGCCCCTAAGGTTCCCATAAAATACGAGCACATTTCCGGCATGGTCATTTTGGGTTGCACCTGTACCGCCAAACCCCTCCATCTCATTGCATACTCTCTAAAGGAATCCATCTTCTTTTTCTGCATTGCCCCAAGTTCCTCACGCGTCGGAGCCAATTTCACATTAAACTTATATTGATCCATGAATAAATCAGCAAGTTCAGTCCATCAAGAGATGTGACTCAAGTCCAGTTCTAAGTACCACTCCAGTGTCGGACCAGTCAGACTCTCGTGGAAAAAGCAAAAGAGGAAACTGTCCTCCTTTGACCACATGGCCATCTTTGTAGCATAACTTACTAGATGGAATCGTGAGTTGCCACTTCCGTCGTATTTGGAGAAGTCGGGTACCCTGAAATCCTTAGGGATCACGATATTGACAGAATGGACTAACTCCTCAATTCTTAGAGACCCACGAGTATCAGTCCCGCGGATGGTCCTCAATTGTTCCTCAATTTTTGCCATCCACTCCTCAT
>NC_032017.1:8238427-8238998 GCF_001865875.1 Lupinus angustifolius | reverse complement strand
ATCCTCATCCTCATCCGCATCCTCATCCTCATCCTCATCCTCATCCTCATCCTCATCCCCATCGTCATCCTCATCCCCATGCCCATCCTCATCCCCACCCTCATCCTCCTCATCCTATCCTTATCCTCATCCTTATCCTATCCTCATCCTAACCTCATCCTTATGCTCATCCTAATCCTCATCCTCATCCTCATGCTCATCTCATCCTCATCCTCATGCTCATCCTCATCCTCATCCTCATCCTCAACCTCGTCCTCATCCTCATCCTCGGCCTCATCCTCATCCTCATCCTCGTCCTCATCCTCATCCTAATCCTAACCCTAATCTTAATCCTAATGGTATTCCTAATCCTAATCCTAATCCTCATTCTAATCCAAATCCACATCCTCATCATCATCCTCATCCTCATCCTCATCCTCAACCGGCTCTTCATCCTCATCCACATCCTCATCTTCATCCCCATCCCCATCCTCATCCTAACCCTAATCCAAATCCTTATGCTCATTCTCATCCTCATCCTCATCCCCGTCCTCATCCCCATCCCCATCCTCATCCTCATCCTCATCCTCAT
>NC_032017.1:8237995-8238327 GCF_001865875.1 Lupinus angustifolius | reverse complement strand
ATCCTATCCTCATCCTAATCCCCATCCTCATCCTACCCTACTCTTTATCCTCATCCTCTTCCTCATTCTTTCTTCGTCCTCATCCTCATTCTCCTCCTATCCTCTTTCTAATCCCCATCTTCATCCTACCCTCCTTTCCTCATCCTATCTTCGTCCTCATCTTCGTCCTCATCCTCATCCTATCTTCGTCCTCATCCTCATCCTATCTTCATCCTCATCCTCACCCTATCCTCTTCCTCATCATATCCTCGTCCTCATCCTATCCTCATCCTCATCCTCATCCCAATCCTAATCCTACCCTCCTCTTCATCCTCATCCTCTTCCTCATCCTA
>NC_032017.1:8236441-8237895 GCF_001865875.1 Lupinus angustifolius | reverse complement strand
ATCCTCACCCTCATCCTATCCTCATCCTCATCCTCATCTTTTCCTCCTCCTAATCCTCATCCTAATCCTCATCCTCATCCTCCTACTCCAATTCGTCATCCTATCCTCCTCCTCATCCTCATCCTCATCCTGATCCTCATCCTATCCTCATCCTCATCCTGATCCTCATCCTATCCTCATCCTCATCCTGATCCTCATCCTATCCTCATCCTCATCCTGATCCTCATCCTATCCTCATCCTCATCCTGATCCTCATCCTATCCTCATCCTCATCCTGATCCTCATCCTATCCTCATCCTCATCCTGATCCTCATCCTATCCTCATCCTCATCCTGATCCTCATCCTATCCTCATCCTCATCCTGATCCTCATCCTATCCTCATCCTCATCCTGATCCTCATCCTATCCTCATCCTCATCCTGATCCTCATCCTATCCTCATCCTCATCCTGATCCTCATCCTATCCTCATCCTCATCCTGATCCTCATCCTATCCTCATCCTCATCCTGATCCTCATCCTATCCTCATCCTCATCCTGATCCTCATCCTATCCTCATCCTCATCCTGATCCTCATCCTATCCTCATCCTCATCCTGATCCTCATCCTATCCTCATCCTCATCCTGATCCTCATCCTATCCTCATCCTCATCCTGATCCTCATCCTATCCTCATCCTCATCCTGATCCTCATCCTATCCTCATCCT
Source organism: Lupinus angustifolius (assembly GCF_001865875.1). Taxonomy (NCBI): domain Eukaryota; kingdom Viridiplantae; phylum Streptophyta; class Magnoliopsida; order Fabales; family Fabaceae; genus Lupinus; species Lupinus angustifolius. Next base: position 8,237,190 of record NC_032017.1, on the reverse strand, counting down.
CATCCTGATCCTCATCCTATCCTCATCCTCATCCTGATCCTCATCCTATCCTCATCCTCATCCTGATCCTCATCCTATCCTCATCCTCATCCTGATCCTCATCCTATCCTCATCCTCATCCTGATCCTCATCCTATCCTCATCCTCATCCTGATCCTCATCCTATCCTCATCCTCATCCTGATCCTCATCCTATCCTCATCCTCATCCTGATCCTCATCCTATCCTCATCCTCATCCTGATCCTCATCCTATCCTCATCCTCATCCTGATCCTCATCCTATCCTCATCCTCATCCTGATCCTCATCCTATCCTCATCCTCATCCTGATCCTCATCCTATCCTCATCCTCATCCTGATCCTCATCCTATCCTCATCCTCATCCTGATCCTCATCCTATCCTCATCCTCATCCTGATCCTCATCCTATCCTCATCCTCATCCTGATCCTCATCCTATCCTCATCCTCATCCTGATCCTCATCCTATCCTCATCCTCATCCTGATCCTCATCCTATCCTCATCCTCATCCTGATCCTCATCCTATCCTCATCCTCATCCTGATCCTCATCCTATCCTCATCCTCATCCTGATCCTCATCCTATCCTCATCCTCATCCTGATCCTCATCCTATCCTCATCCTCATCCTGATCCTCATCCTATCCTCATCCTCATCCTGATCCTCATCCTATCCTCATCCTATCCTCGTCCTCATCCTACCCTCCTCATGCTCTTCCTCATCCTATCTTCGTCC
>NC_032017.1:8235745-8236341 GCF_001865875.1 Lupinus angustifolius | reverse complement strand
TCATCCTCATCCTATCCTAATCCTCATCCTCATGCTCATCTTTGTCCTCACCCTCATCCTATCCTCCTCATAATCCTCATCCTCTTCCTCATCCCCATCCTATCCTCCTCCTCATCCTCATCCTATCCTCATCCTCCACCTATTCATATCCTCCTCCTCCTCCTCCTCATCATATCTTCATCTTCATCCTCCTCCTCCTCCTCCTCATCCTATCCATTTCCTCCTCCTCCTCCTCCTCATCCTATCCTCGTCCTCCTCCTCCTCATGCTTTCCTCCACCTCATCCTATCCAAATCCTCATTCTCATCCTCATCTTTGTCCTCACCCTCATCCTATCCTCCTCCTACAATTCCTCCTCCTCATCCTATCCTCTTCCTCCTCCTATCGATGTCCTCCTCCTCCTCCTCCTCCTCCTCATCCTCATCCTATCCTCATCCTCATCCTATCCTCGTCCTCATCCTCATCCTCATCCTATCCATGTCCTCATCCTATCCTCATCCTCTTCATCATTTTATCCTCATCTTCACCCTCATCCTCATCCTCATCCTGATCCTATCCTCATCCTCACCCCCATCCTCATCTTCACCCTCATCCTCA
>NC_032017.1:8235317-8235645 GCF_001865875.1 Lupinus angustifolius | reverse complement strand
ATCCTCTTCCTCATCCTATCCTCATCCTCATCCCCATCCTCATCCTCTTCATCCTCATCCTCTTCCTCATCTATATTCGTCCTTATCCCTATCCTCTTCCGCATCCTCATCCTCATCCTCTTCCTCATCCTACCCTCCTCTTCATCCTCATCCTCTTCCTCATCCTATCTTCGTCCTCATCGTATCCTCATCCTCATCCTCATCCTATCCTCTTCCTCATCCTCATCCCCATCCTCATCCTATCCTAATCCTCATCCTAATCGTCATCGTCATGCTCATCCTCAACTTCGTCCTCGCTCTCATCCAGTCCTCATCCTCATCCTATCCT
>NC_032017.1:8209674-8235217 GCF_001865875.1 Lupinus angustifolius | reverse complement strand
CCCCAATCGGGGGATCATCCCCTTCTTGATCTCCACCATTCATCCCCCCTTAGTTCGCAGCAAGAAGGGCAAGGCAACTCTTGATGTCTTGCAGTGCATCTTCCATCCTGTTTTGAGCTTGAGCCAACTCATCCATCTTTCCCTTAACCTCATCAATTTCTTCTCCAACGTTTCTTCCGACATCCATCCTTGCTCGCGACCTTGTGTTGTACGAGTGGCTTAGATTGGAGTTGTTCCTCCGAAATTGCGCAATGGTTTCTAACTAAAGACCTGCATTTTTTAAACGTTCATTAAATAACCATTCATTAAGATTTATATTATGTTAATTCCTTTTTACCCGACGATGCATCATCCGCACAACACTTGTTGACCATCCCGCAATCGTTTTCTAAGGTTATAACCCCATTAGATCGTATTGCGGTTAATGATAACCATAGAAGGAGCACGAAGGCTCCATAATATGATTGCATTTTCTAAGCCTCGAGCTAGTAATGCTATCTTGATTCTTGAGTTCTTCATAACCAGATGTTCGAGTTTTGCACCCCTCTTTTTCTTTTTCTTTTTTTATTTAGAATCAAATGACAAGGAAGTCTATTAAAGACGAATGAAATAAGAATGGACTTTATTTATCACCCTTTTTTTGTAGAGGGAGGAATTACAATGTTTCTCTTCCTCTCCCTTTTCCCTTTTTTTTCGCACAATTGTTTTTCCTAAAAAAGAAGTCCATCCTAATCATCATCAATTATAATAACATCTTCTTCTTCTGATTCTTCTATCGATTCTTCTTCTTCTGATTCTTCTACTGATTCTTCTTCCTCTGGATCTTCTTCCACGAATGTTGACTCCTCCATTTGCTCGGGGTTCATCCATCCCATGGATTCCCTCCAATATTTGACTCATTGGGCTGTATTACGATAGTCATTGAAGTAAGCCTTGATCTTTGCCGGCAATTTGACCCCTTCTTTTACACTCTCTTTGTACACATATTTGAAATCTTGGAGACAATCATAGCTAACAGTCTCCCAGTATCCTAGCAGGGATATTGACTTATGCTTCCACATATCTTTGCACCTCTCGATCTCTTCCGTGGCCCTCCTGATTTCTTCCAACTCTTTCTACTTGTCCTCTTCTTTCCAACCAAGTTCGAGAATCGGAGTATTGTACTTGGATTCCAGCTCATTCGCCCTTCGCTTGTACCATTTTGTTTTGCCCTTAGCTTTGGATAAAGCATTCCGGTACTCATCCATCCTTTGTTGTGCCTCTTGCAAATGCGAAGCTTGTTCCATCAAATGAGAGACTTGGTATTGTTCCATAATGGTTTGTTGTTGGCTCGCTCTGAGATCTCTTTCAAGCTCGGCAATCCTCACATCTCTAAGATGGACAACCTTCTTGAAACCCCTCAACTCATCTATCAACTTAACCTGTTTTTGAGAGTCTATTTCCATAACTCGCCTCTGGGCTTCTAATTTTTCTTTAAGCTTACAGATCTCAACAGATGCTTCAGTTTTGGCCCTTTTAAGAGTGGCTGGAACAAATGCCTCCTTTTCTATTTTCAGCTCCTTTTTCAGCTTCTCAATCTCATGGTCTTTCCTTATGATTATTTCGATCTAGATATCTTGTCTCTTGCTATCAACAATGTTCACTTGCTCCCGGAGGGTTTCTATGATACCTTCGAGCTCTTTCTCCCTTGAGGATAATTTCTCCTCTCTTGGCAAAGGTGGTGAGATGGTTACCCTTCCGACCCTGGCAGTTCTCCAACTATCGTACTCTGGTGTGCTTCGGACTAGTGTTGCCCCACGTTGTTGATCCTCTCCAACGACAAGATTGTCCCAAGCTTCCTTGACTTTTCCTATTAACTTATCATCCTCCTCATAGAGGCGTATGATACTCTTGGGTTCGTCACTTGGTCTAATCTGCATACGTCCAAGTTGCTGCAAGACCAATTCTAGTGTGTAGAAAAAACATCCATCGGTGCCTAGTAGTGGAACGTTGTTGTAAGAACCGCATCGAGTTATCATGCTCTTTTGCGGACACCAGTAACACATCAACCTATATTCATTTGGCACAAGACGTTCGAGAGTAACCCTCCACTGATCCACTACCTTTTCCTCCAGTGTGATGCTTTTGAAATCCATCAAAACGCGGTTGGCGAGGGCCTGATACTTGATGGCATGCACATGTGTGGCCATCCATACATACAATAAGTGAGCACAACAACAGATCTTAAGGAACCCCCTCTGATGACAATTGGATAAGGCGATGAATGTATCCCCTAGGATTGCTGGAACAGGGTCAGATTTCCATTTGAATACCTTGTAAAACACTTTCACAGCCTTGTACCCGACCGACCTAGGAATGGAAGGGAACAACATTAACCCATAAATGAGGAGGGCCAAGGCAGGCTTGACAACTGCCCAATTTCCTTGATCCATTGATTTTTGCAAGTGACGCTCCAAAGCACTTTGTAGCCAACCCTGATGGCCCCTTCTCTCTACTTGATCCATAGGGTTCAATCCAATAATTTTCTTGACTGCGTCAATGGGAGTTTCACCACCCAGGATATAGATTCCATGACCCCTCCGAACCAAAAGTAATTGTTTATACTCTTCTATCACTGGGACGGTGTCTAGATGAGGTAGCTCGAAAATACCTAGGTCGCTATTCCAGAATTGAGTCAGTGCATTGAGGGTCGCAGCATTGACATCCACGAACAATAGGTCGTACAATCTCCCATATTCTTCCAAGAACTCAACTTGAACTTGAGAGGGAATCTTCTCGGCTAAAACCCTAAGGCTATCAAGTCTGGCTACCTTGAAATCAGCCTTTACCCCTTTCTTTCCCTTAACATTACTAGCACTCGAATGAGAATCCATGGCCTCTGGTTGTACGGAACAAGACATCGTTGGTAAGAAATCCTAAAAAGGTACATGACGATGTCAGTTTTTTTTTCATACGTGTAATCAATGCATGCATGGCTTGATAAATGTATTTCAAATGAATGATACAATGTTATGGTATGCATGTTAATGTTATTTACATATGCATATATATATATATGTATTTTTTTTTTGAGTGCATGATATGCATGTAAATGTTATAACGACGTGATATTTTTTTTGACAAAATGCATGATTGCATGATATACATGCGCATGTTTGTTATGAAATGATTTTTTTTGTAAGCCTTCCATCGTGGCACAAGAGTACCGAAGTGCAATGGTACCTTAATTCACTTAGGCTCATGTGATGGTGAGTCACTTTATGAGTGCGGGATAGAGGTTTTCCCGACTTTATGCCGAATAATAAAATAACAAATAAAAATTTGCATACTCCCGTGTCTTACATCAAGGTGTTTGATCCTACGAGGTTTGTTCGGTGTAAGAGGTCAAACCCTAGGGTGGAGTTCTAATGTCTGTACATGCAGAATTTCGGTGGTACTAGACTTCATCTAGGTTCCCGGACTGTCGTCACTAGTGAAAGCTGACGACCCAGATATCACAAATATGACACGAAGATGTACGAGACACCATGGGGGCCATATCCGTAATACCTAATAACAATCCGAGTGGTACATCAGCGCAATATCGAAATGTGCACGAAGGCCCAATGACGACAAGCCAATGTACCCCTAACAATAGGTAAATAGGCTTGATAGACGGCCGAAAGTAACCATGCATGATAGTGAAGTGTGTGAGGGAGTGCACAAACCTTGGTAACGCAGATGAACAAAAATAAATAATAACTGCCAGAACCTGCACACAGCGGCAAAACACAAATTCTATGTACAAGAATTATTTACAAATAATAATCAATAAATAACAACAAGAAAATGGAATGATAAATATTAAAATAATGAATAAATATCCACATAATTAATCTTATAAGGCTTGACTCTCAGCATATCCCCAGCAGAGTCGCCATGCTGTCGCTACCCCTTTTTATGGATGCGATGAGAACATGCAATTAAATGCAGTGGAGTCGCCATGCTGTTGCTACCCTTTTTATGGATGCGATGAGAACATGCAATTAAATGCAATGAAGTCGCCATCAATGTTTTTTTTAGAGGGAAAACATGAAAAACCGATTTTTGAAAATATAGTTGGTTCATTCAAATATAGAAGTTGAGTTCGGGAGTCGGTTACGGATGAGGAAGGTGCTAGGCACCTCATACCGCCCGTCGTAAAAAACGGTACCTAGATCAGTTATGTGGATATTTATTCAAAACATTTAATCTTACCCTCACATCCTTAAACAAAATAAAGAGAGAGAAAATATTTATTTTTTATTTTTTTGTGTGTCTGACAGATAAAAGAAATAATTGCTCCTACGTATCCCTAGCTGCAATAAAGAAATCAAGGCCACGTAGTTCTTTCAAAAATAGGTTTTATTAGTGATATTAAAAATGTATTCACAACATAAGGTAACGCGACAAGACATTTAGTCTATAGTGGGTTACCTCACATTGCTCTTAAAAATTATAAAAAATCAAAATGAATTTACAACATAAGGTAATGCTACAAGACATTGAGTCTATAGTGGGTTACCTCACATTGCTCTTAAAAATTATAAAAAAAAAAATGAATTTACAACATAAGGTAACGCGACAAGACATTGAGTCTATAGTGGGTTACCTGACATTGCTCTTAAAAATTATAAAATATGAAAATGAATTTACAACATAAGGTAACGCGAGAAGACACTAGGTCTATAGTGGGTTACCTCATATCGCTTTAAAAAACTTTAATTGAAATGAGTTTATAACATAAGGTAACGCGACAAGACACTAGGTCTATAGTGGGTTACCTCATATCGCTTTAAAAAACTTTAATTGAAATGAGTTTATAACATAAGGTAACGCGACAAGACACTAGGTCTATAGTGGGTTACCTCACATTGGTTAAAAAAAACTAATTGAAATAAATTTACAACATAAGGTAACGCGACAAGACACTGGGTATATAGTGGGTTACCTCATATTGCTTTAAAAAACTAATTGAAATAAATTTACAACATAAGGTAACGCGACAAGACACTGGGTCTATAGTGGGTTACCTCACATCGGTTTAAAAAACTAATTGAAATAAATTTACAACATAAGGTAACGCGACAAGACACTGGGTCTATAGTGGGTTACCTCACATTGCTTTAAAAAACTAATTGAAATAAATTGACAATTAACGCGACAAGACACTAGGTCTATAGTGGATTACCTCACATTGCTTTAAAAAACTAATTGAAATAAATTTACAACATAAGGTAACGCGACAAGACACTAGGTCTATAGTGGGTTAGGTAACGCGACAAGACACTAGGTCTATAGTGGATTACCTCACATTGCTTTAAAAAATTATAATAACAAATGAATAAATGAATAAATAGATAAAAATAAAAAAATGAATTTAAATAAATAAATAAAAACAGAATAATAAAATAAAAAAACGAAATAAAAAAACAGAATAATAAAATAAAACAATTAAATAAAAAATGAAAATAAAAATAAAACAGAAAATAAAATAAAACAAAATAAGAAATTAGGGATTGAAATTGGGGGATTTAGGGTTTTTTTTTTAAATTAGGGATTTAGGGTTAAAATCAATTTGGGGTTTAGGTTTTTTTTTTAAAAATCCATTTGGGGTAAAAATCCATTTGGGGTTTAGGGTTTTTAAAATTCAATTTGGGGGTTTAGGGTTTTTAAAATTTAGGGATTTAAGGAGGGACAAAGGGGGAAGGTGTGGCGGCTGCTGCCACTTGACAGCCAGCCACGACGGCGCACCACCGCCCGTTCAGGGCGGCGCCGGTGCAACCAGCCCACTATGGGCGCGGCTGAGACAAGTGGCCCTCCATGGCTGTTGTCCGGTTCTCTAGTTACTACGGTGGGGCTGTGACGGTGGCTTTAGGCGGAGCCGGTACCGTCCAACCCCTCTTTCACGACTGCAAACAGAAAATGCACCAACAAAACACTAAATTTATACAGCAATATTACAAGCAGTGGAGAAAAATGATAAAAATGTACCTAGAAGAGCACTTGGAAGTAATGCAGGCAAGGTTCTGCTTCTCTATCCTCTCCTCTTCTCCTCTTTTCCTATTCTTGCTCTCTCCTCTTTTGCCTCTTTCGCTCAATTTTCAAATTAGACTAGGGTAGTTTCTAAGTTAAGATTAAATAGGGGTGGGGATTAGGGTTACTGGTTGGGCTAGGGACAAAGCCCAGTTGTCACAACATTTGAATTTCAAATTTTTCCCCCCTTTTTTGTTTTGCAATTTTCACCCCGGTCAAAATTGGGTGTTTACAAGGAGGTTCCCAATTTGCTTCATCAAAAGCAACCATATGAATCGCGTCTGGAATAGATACGAATTCTTCCTCTAAGACAAAGTTTCTAACCTTATTTTCCCCCTCAAACTCAATATCCTCAAGGAACGCGGCTGTACCTGTCTCAAATATGGATTTCAAACTTGGATCATAAAATTTATAGTCCCTTGAGTAACCAATAAAGTAACTGCTTACTGTACGGGAGTCCAATTTCTTTTCATAAGGCCTATAAGGCCTTGCCTCAGCTGGACATCCCCACACATGAAAATGCTTCAGACTTGGCTTTCGCCCAGTCCAATGCTCATAAGGTGTTTTAGCAGTTGCCTTAGTTGGTACCCTATTAAGAATATAAGCTGTTGTCTTAAGTGCCTCTCCCCAGAGTGACTCTGGTAAGGTAGATTGACAAATCATACTCCTTACCATGTCCTTAAGAGTCCGGTTTCGTCTTTCAGACACACCATTCATGCTAGGCGATCCTGGCATGGTGTACTGTAGGACTATACCACATTCCTCTAGGTATTTGGCAAAAGGCCCTGGACATTGTTCACATAAACCGTCATATCTACCATAGTATTCACCATCACGGTCAGATCTGATGCACTTAATCCTTTTGCTGAGTTGATTTTCAACTTCAGCCTTAAAAGTTTTGAACACGTCTACCGATTGGGACTTTTCATGAATTAGAAAGTGCATTTAACACAAACATTAAGGTTTGTGAAGTCAATGGAATCCAAAATCCCATCTGACACAAGACGCTCAATTCTCTTTTGAGAAATGTGACCTAGGCGCTTGTGCCATAATGCACCTGAATTATTATTTTCAATCTTACGCTTAGTACCACGTGATTCCACATTCAGGGTTTCGCTATAATCAGTTATGATATTCAGCATATAAAGGTTGTCATTCAACATAAGTGAACCAGTTCCAATAACATTTGAATTTAAAGACAATTGAACCGAATTGTTTCCAAATGAACAACAATAACCAAATTTGTCCAAATATGAAACAGAAATCAAATTCCGTCTAAAAGACGGTACAACAAAAGTGTCTTTCAAATCCAAATAGAAACCAGTACATAATAACAACCTAAAATGCCCTATAGCTTCCACTTCTACCGATTTCCCATTGCCAACATATATGTATCTTTCAACATGATTAGGCTTTCGGTAGCTCAGGCAACCCTGCATTGAAACACTGATGTTAGAAGTTGAACCGGAGTCTAACCACCAGGTGTTTCCAGGTACTAAAGTTAAATTGACCTCAGAACAACCCAAAGCAAGAAATGTACCTTTCTTAGCACGCCAGGCGTGATACTTTACACATTTCTTCTTTTGATGTCCAGTTGCTTTGCAAAAGAAACAGACATCATCATGCTTCCGTTTCTTTTGCACTGGACCCTTAGTAGCTTCATTCTTGGGCTTTTTTCCTTTTGCCCTTGTCTTTAGAGGTAGTAACATAATGGGCACTTTCAGTCCTCTCTCGCTTCAATCTTTCCTCTTCTTGCACACAAAATGAAATGAGCTCATTAAGAGTCCATTTCTCCCTTTGACAGTTATAAGAAATCTTAAACTGACTGAATTGTGCAGGAAGAGAAAGTAAGACCAAGTGAATGAGTAAGTCTTCCGACATCTCAAGCTGAAGGGCCTTAAGTTTTGAAACGATGTTGGACATTCCCATAATGTATTCCCTTATGTTTCCCTTGCCTTGATACCTCATGGAAATCAAGTTCTGTAACAGAGTACTTGTTTCCGCCTTATCGCTCTTTGCAAAGCGCTTTTCAATCTCAGCAAGGAAATCTTTGGCACTGTTTATCTCATTCGAGATAGTACCCCTAAAGACTTCTGGAATGTCGCGCTCGATCATTAGACTCATGCGATTAGAGCGATCCCACTTCTCATAATCCTTCCTCTCTTCAGAGGAACTAGATTCCAAAGGAGGAGGTTGCTCTACCCTTAGTGCATAGTCCAGATCCATGCAGCCAAGAACAATTTCCATGTTCTCTTTCCAATCCTTAAAATTTTCACCATTAAGGACCGGAACCGAATTCAAATTTGCAGATATAGAAGCAATTGATGTAGCTGATTGAAACAAAAGACAAAATATTAAAATATACTCACAACCAAAAATTATCAATGTGCTTAAAACAATGGTTTATCCAAATCAATATACCTAATGTACCATCAATATCAAGTCTTTGGACAATGATATCAAGTGCAAGTGGTACTCTTGTTGTAATGATCAAACATTCATAATAAGACATGTCAACTGACGAATCCCTCTTTGGATTCAGTCACATGTATAAAACTTTAGAATTATGACATGTTTATCATCACAGGTGTATATGGTATTCGGCCAAATATTAACTTTCCTTTGGGCTAATATCCGCATGAATGACCATACACACTTACATCTATTATTCCTCATGAGTTATATCCATGAAAGAGGTCACTTTGGCGACATTTCACTTCATTTGGCTCATTTGAAATAACAGACAGCCTTAATGGACATCCAAATAACAATTAAAATCAATGCACAAAGATAATGAAGTCCCAAAAAATAAAAACAAAAAAAAAGTTTTTTTTTTCGCTCGGGCGAGCCAAATCTCGCTTGAGCCCAATTGAAGGCTATTTGCCTATGTTTCCTTCTCGCTTGAGCGAGCCTTATGTCGCCCGAGCGAGATTTCGCTTGAGCGCCATTGAAGCCAATGCTTATGTTCAGCTCTCGCCTGAGCGAGAGCGCTACAGCAGAACATGAAAAGTGTGATTTCTGCATCGCTCTTCTCCCAAAATCACCCAAAATTCAAGATTAAACCAGAAACATCAAACATTTATGATTAAATCTTTCTATATTCATATGAAATATTTTCATAATCGATTCATAACAGAAACAAAACACCAAAACCCTAAATCAAACCAGATTTGGGGAAGAACATGAAAACCTAATTTCACCCATGAATCAATTTGGGGTGGCTCTGATACCACTTGTTGGAGAAATTCCTTCTCCATCCGAAATCCATAGAGTGAATGCGGAAGTCCTTATGACCATGGCTTTGTTCCCACAACCTAATGTGTATGCCCATACATACACCCGAATGGAACATCCATGGTCCAGACCGAAGAAACCCCAAATGAGTTCATGGTGAAGAAGAAGAACATACCTTGTTGAGCCATTTCCGGAATCTCGAAGGTATGAGGGTGAGATGATCTTCCAGATGATAGAGCGCCGAATGGTTTTCCTTTAGTTCTCTCTAGAGGGGAATGAGAGAATACCTTAGTTTCTGAAAAGTGTTGCTTTGAGGTTAGTTGGAGGAGGCTTATCCTTATGCCTTATAAGCCCTTATGGATGAGTGGATAGTGTTATCCTATTCTGGATAACACTATTCTCATCCTACCTTATTCTCCTCCACCTTTACACTTGAAAACCTGTTGCTCTACAAATGGGGACCATAACCCATAAAAGTAACCTCGTAGTGGTTACTACTTTAGTTGCAATAATTCTGATTCAGTCCCTTCATCAAATCAGAAATTGCCTGAAGGTATCTACACTTATTATTATTTCATGACACGTATACCCTTAACCACCAAATTAATTACTTAAGATCATTTTATATTTTGGCTAATTACATAATGGCCATAACACAATTATAGAATTATATTTGTGACCCATAAATTATCAGAAATTCCAACAACTTAGACTCATGTTTTATGGGAAGCTAATAGAGTGGCTGATGATCTTGCTAAGCATGCGCTGAGTTTAAGTTGGAACATTCATGTCTTTAAGTTTGTCCCTAGTTTCTGTAGAGTTAGTTTACTGTTTGATAATACTTCTACTGTATATTGTAGAGGAGTTTAGGTCTGTTTTCCTTTTGTTGTTGCTTCTGTCGGGTTGGGTTTAACCCTCTCTTACCATCGAGAAAAAAAAACTTGGGTAATATTGATGTATTTTTGGATACACTTATCGTTTGTGATATTAAAATGAGATTTTAATATTAATGTTAATACAACAAGAACATATAGGGTTACACACATAAGATCGAATTTAATCGAAGATATCATATGAGATGCAAAGTTATACGAGAGTTCATAGGAATGATTGTTGTTACACCCCAACCTTGACATGTGATACTTCTCAATGAATTTACTCAGTGAGTTTACTCAGTGTATTAATCTTTAACCTTAAATATGTGACCCCTCTTGTAGTAAACTGAAGAATAAATTACATTGACATCCACTGAGATTTAGTCAAATTATGCAAATCATCCACTCTTTTTTTACATGTAAAAATCACTCCTAATTATACTGACTATACTGTATGAGATACAGTGTAATTTTTTAAATAAAAATGAACAATAAATATAAGTAAGTTAAAATCCAAGGGGATTCAGTATAATTGCTATTGCTTAATTAATTAAATATTTTCAAAAGGTATTGGCCCTATAGAATAACAAATATTGACTCTTACTTAATCATTTATAATATTACTCATTATTTTTGTATAAATACCAATTTTTATTTAATTTTGAGTTGTCTATCATATCTTTAATCATCTCTAATACATCTCGATAACAAAAGGGAAATTCATATATTATTTTCATTTAAATCATTTCTTGATTCTAATCTTATATCGTGAACAACTAATTTAAGTATTAATGATAAAATAAAGTATATTAAGATTGAATAATTGATTTTTTGTTTGAATTTATGGACACTTATGAACTATCATTTATTTTAAAAACAAATACATGTGATAATGTGATAATGACACTCATCATAGAGAAGAAGATATACAATTTTGTTTAATCTCACACAAGAATTTCACAAAATATGATATATTATAGATCCAAATTTAAATAGTATAAAAGTCGATGTATCTTTATTAGACTAAATTATAGTGATACTCCCTAGAATTTTAGTTTAATTACATTCACCATCCTATTTCATATTTGTATGGTATGTATATAAATTGGGAAGTGATTCACATACTCCAAGACTAAATAGAAAAAAACTTACTCTACATCTTAGTCATTCATTCTTGAAAAATCTAATGATTAAAATTAGTGAATAGATCTAAACCATTAGATTTCTCAAGAATGAATAACTAGAATATGGATTAAGTTTAGTAAGTGAATCCCTCCCATATAAATTAAAGGGTGATAGAGGGGGAAAGAAAGAGTTTGTGTTGCTTGTAATTAATTTGAGTGAACCATTAATTATTAAGAGAGAAAATATTGTTTCCCATATTATTTTCACTTTCCCATTAATATTGTTTCCCATTAATTGTTTGTATCTTCTTTCATCTATATATTTCGGTGCTATTGCACCTTGCTTAAAAAAAAAAAAAACATGGTAGGGGAGAGGTGAATATGTGTCGGGTAAGGTTTATCCCTTATCTGATCCTAAATATTGGATAAATCATATTTTATGAACATGGATGTGCCCTAAACTTGAAGCTAAATTGACTTTAAGTGTCGACCATGTCAACTTTTGAACCTGAATCTGACTTTAAGACTTGATTAAATATAATGAATACCCTTTTTAGATAAAATTTTCAGGATATTTTACTTATTATTATGGATATGTAATTTGAGATATGAAATAATACATATATTGTTAATTATGTATATATAATGAAAAAAATTAGATAATCAATAATACTTTCGACCAAAAAGATATCATTATTCTTAACAAAATTATTGAATAGCGTACAAACTAATAAGTGAGTGACAATGGGATGAGTCAGAGTATCATGTTTGTCCTCCATCCCATCCTAGGTATGGTTCAGGTCTAATTTTTAGACTCAAACCTAATCAACCTAACCAAACCCTCAATGAGAGGTGACCCTCATGAACAAAGTTTCTTCCACGGTATATGCTCCAGCCTGAAAAATAGGAAGAGATAAGTTTGTATTAACTATATTTACATTTCAATTCAACCACAAAATTGAGTTGACCATTTTCACTTCTTTCTTATTCTGAACGGACGGTGGTCATTGGTGCATTAGTTTATATTACACACCTATTACACATGACACAAAACATACGTAGTTGGAAAAAGGAACATGACAATCAAAGGAGTCAGAGAGCCACTGATTGGGGAGCAGAAAGAAAGCAAAGGACATCCATGGATGGTTTACTTCACTACATTTGTTGCAGTTTGTGGTTCTTATGAATTTGGAGCTTGCGTAAGTCTTTACTATATACTCTATATTTGACCAACATATATTTCTATGTTTCTATGTGAAATGATTATATTTGTGTTTTCAGGCTGGCTATTCATCTCCCACTCAATATGCTATCACTAATGATCTCAGTCTCTCTTTGAGAGAGGTAAGCCAGTTGTTATGAGATAGAATGAAAATGAGTTACAAACAGCTTACAGTAAAATGGAAACTAATGATCATTAACTTATTATGTACTCATAAAACATAGCCACTCCTACTCATGCTCATATAATTCGCTCATACCCATGCGTACCACAAACCATTTCATTAGTGGTTCTGAAACGCGGTGAGTTATGAATAAGGCATGACTTAGAAGAAGATAGCAAACGTATAACAGGAAGTGGCTAAGAGGAAGGGGTTGCTGCTACGGTAGACGTAGGGAAGAAAGCAAACCCTAATCCAATATTGGGCCTTTTTAGTTTTTAACATATTTTTATTCAAGTTGCCCATATAAAATTTACCTTTTTAGTTAGAAATGTGTGGTTTTATCATTTAAAAATGCTTATAAATTTATTTTAACCTATTTAATTATTTATAAAAAATGTAAATGAGCTTAAAAAATTAAAGTGTATCTACTAAAATAAAAAACATATTAACTATACTCTTAACATACAGTATATTTGATAGAATAGTGTACCATGTACCCAAAAAGCAACTATATATTATGTTTCTATGCTCCTATTCATGGACCTGATGTCATTGCTAGCCTTGGATTTGACATATTTTCTTTGCTTTTCACACGTTGCATGTTGCATGTATGCAGTATTCTTTGTTCGGCTCCATCTTGACTTTTGGTGCGATGATTGGTGCAATAACAAGTGGACCTATTTCTGATTTTGTTGGACGAAAAGGGGTAACTTGAGGGCTTTACAGTTGTTTTGTGATGAAAATCTAATTTGTTATTTTCATTTGGGGTATCTAAGGTGTTAAAAAAGCTTCTCTCTGAATATATATTATATATATATATATGCAGGCAATGAGAGTGTCGAGTGCTTTCTGTGCTATAGGATGGCTTGTTATTTATCTCTCTGAGGTTCTTACTGCAAACTTGTATGGTGTTTTTGCTATAACTACTGCTGCTCTCCGTGGATTATGACCTAATATAACCATTTGTTTTTCTTCCTTTTATAAAGGGTCCAGTAACTTTGGATACTGGGAGGCTAGCAACAGGATATGGAATGGGTGTTTTTTCTTATGTGGTGGGTTGTAGTTCTATTCTAAAATATCATAACCCTTCTTGATAAATGATATATCTCACTATATTTTAGACAATAGCAAGTTCAATTTAACAAAGTCTGAAGTGTATATTTTGATGGATTGTTATATAAGGTTCCTGTCTTCATAGCAGAAATTGCACCAAAAGATCTCCGAGGTGCACTGACTACCTTAAATCAGGTAGATTTTGAAGAAATGTAACACTTATTGAAACATTTGATATCACTGGACTCCAGATGTATATTTCTTTTCACCTTGTAGTTCATGATCGTTGCTGGAGTGTCTGTGGCATACATAATTGGAACCATACTTTCATGGAGGACTTTAGCTTTAACTGGTGAGTTTTATCCTCAAATTGATTCTAATTCCAATAAGACGAGGAAAGGGAGAAAAGATAAATTAAGAAAATAGGATGTATCTGTCAAAATTCAATCCAGATAAATTAGCTACAATGAAGTCTGTTTTAGATTTTTTTGTTTCACTTGAAGTTTCAAAAACTAGTTCCTAGTTGATTAGTTTATTAGTCAAACTAATTCAACCTAATGTCATTAAGAATTTCGATATAAATAATCAGCTTACATTTTCTCCTTTATTTTCAGTTGAATTACAAAATCAGCTATACCAAGAGTTGACAAATATTATTTGATATTTAACCATGTCAAGAGTTTGCATTTGCAGGCCTCATCCCCGCTGCTGTATTGCTTTTGGGTCTGTTTTTAATTCCGGAGTCTCCTAGATGGCTAGTAAGAATTGAAATGTCATATCCTTTCTTTTTAATGTGTTTATAAATGCTGTGATTTGCATAACATGGAGAGTACCAACTGAACAATGACTGCAGGCAAAGAGAGGACGCGAAAAAGATTTTGTGGCAGCACTGCAGATACTTCGTGGTATAGATGTTGATATATCTCAAGAGGCAAATGAAATTCAGGTTCCTATAATTTTGTGACTTTAAACACAAAGTGCTTCTAAATATAGTGAGATTAAGAGGGTGTATTTGTCACTGCCAAACAGGATTATATAACTACTTCAGACCGGCTTCCAAAATCCAACCTTCTAGAATTGTTTCAGAGAAGATATCTGCGCTCACTCACTGTAACTATACATCTCTCTACTACAACTTATAATCGGAAACTGCATTCTTTTCATCTTGTATAAAGCTACTTTAATTTAACTTCATTTTCTTTGAATGTGTGTTTGTTTGACTAACTTAATATATCAATGACCAGATTGGAGTAGGGCTTATGCTCTGCCAGCAATTAGGAGGAATCAACGGAGTTGTCTTTTATACCAGCAGTATTTTTGACCTCGCAGGTACTTTGAGAATTGCTCTAGTCGTGACTGTTATAGATTCTTGCACCGCACACTTTGCATTTAAGTTATAACTTATAACCCACTATTCCCACTGCCACACTTCTCATTGAAAACATGTTTGAAAACTTAGGATTTCCTTCTACCACTGGGACTATACTATATGCTTGCCTTCAGGTTCTTAATTCTAACTTTGGCAAGCTCTGATATTTGTTTCTTTTAAACAGACTAGGCATGATTTTTATTTTATTTTGCAGGTTGTGATCACAGGTCTTGGTGCAGCATTGATAGATAAAGCTGGCAGGAAGCCCCTGTTACTGGTAACTTCAAAACTTTCATCTGCTTTAAATATTTTGAGGAAATTCTATTTTGGATAATTGAATGTCATTATAGGTGCATTTAATATACATTTCTCTACTCCAATCCCCAAAATTGTATGACCATTTGGGGAAATTGAAATAATAGTACACCAACAATATTTTTTATCATTATCAGTGAAGGTAATATATTTTCTAAGAATTGATTGGGTTGGTAATAATTAACCTCTTATGGCTTGAGCAAATATGAAGTTATCCGAGGCTTCTTCTACTGTTTCTATAAGTCTTTGTTCCTCTTTTCCTTATTCTTTTCTTTTTTGTATTGTTCATTTTTATGTTCTGTTTAGGTCTCTGGATCGGGTTTGGTCACTGGTTGTATACTTACAGCAGTTGCATTCTATCTTAAGGTGCATCCCAACTAAAAACCTTCCACCTTCAAGTTTTTAATCCTGATATTTATATAAAACTGATAGATATGATTGTGTGAAACAGGTTCAACAGGTGAGTATGGGGTCAGTTCCAGCACTTGCTTTAACTGGCATACTGGTATGGTCATTACCCTTTCCTTTATGATGTTATTTTCTTGCATGTGTTGTGTTTCACAAATATTAACTCATTCTCCATCTCATATACATTTTATGACTTTATCTCTTTTTGTGATATTAGGTCTACATAGGATCATTTTCAATTGGAATGGGAGCTATTCCATGGGTTGTGATGTCCGAGGTATGCAACCCCCACTAACACTGCCAAATGTTGATCCCAAAATTCAGTGCAAATAACACAATTTCTATCAAAATCACTGCTTAAATATTGCTGCTTTCTGTCGCAGATATTTCCTATCAATATTAAAGGACAGGCAGGAAGCATAGCCACATTAGTGAACTGGTTTGGTGCATGGTTATGCTCTTATACTTTCAACTTTCTAATGAGCTGGAGCTCCTATGGTAAATAATACTTATAACTTTTCAGTTATGTTTTATTTACAGGAGTGATGATCAGCATAATTATATGATAACAAGTTTACCAACTGTGAATAATAATGGAATGGAAAAATTCACTTGTTGTTATGTTTTTCAGGTACCTTCATTCTTTATGCTGCAATCAACGTACTAGCCATATTATTTATAGTTGTGGCAGTGCCAGAAACCAAGGGGAAAAGCCTGGAACAATTACAAGCAGCCATTAGTGCATAGGGAGCAGGAGTTTTGCAGTGTGTGCGGAAAAAATATAAGGAGCAGGCTGATGATCGAATTAGTAGCCATTATAATTTATGATTTGTTGAAGGGTGAGAGCATTAGTGCAATGGTAGAGTTGTTACTTAACGACCAATAGGTAATAAGTTCAAATCTTTGAAACATATTCTTTACTTTTGGGATGTGAGTTTTGTGCACTATACCGCCCATTTTCCAATTTGTTGGCTTCTGTATTATTGTTGAATATGTTCTCAATGTTTATTATAGTTCACATCAGTTGGAATAAACTCCAAGGAAGCAGTATTGAATTTTCACTTTAGTATAAAATTCACATTGTCTGTATGATTTGTTGTTTGCTTGGTGCTCCTAAAAAATTAATAATAATGCATAATGGCATTAACTAATTCACGAGCCTAATTCAAGTCCCCAGGGCTAGTGCCCCAAAAGGCCGAAAGTCTACTACCACTTGTAATGTTCAAGAGGCCGAATGATGATTTTAATTTTTCAATTCATCTTACTCGATCTTAAATGTTGGTTGAATCTTTTTCTGAACCTAAACTCGGTCTTAGATATGAAGCTTGATAAGGGCAGGACTAAGCCCCCAATTACACAGGTATATGTTAGGAGAAGTAAAAAAGGGACTTAAAGGGAAGTTACGAAAGTCAGTTAGGAGTAGTTATTCCAGTTGAAGGTAGTTAGTTAAGAATAGTATAAATAGACAGAGGTGGGTTTGTAATAGGCAGGTTTTAGAAAGTACAGGAAAGGGGAGTAACAGAATTGGAGCAATTCAGTTACTTGGGGGGTTTCCAATTACTGGTATCTAGAGATTTTGCAAGATAGATTTCAATGAATAATACTTCAGATTCAAGATCGAAATTGACCTTGAATCTATAGTTCTTTATTGATTAAGAAGAAGAAGAAGATTACGAGTAATTGGAAACCCCCCAAGTAACTGAATTGCTCCAATTCTGTTACTCCCCTTTCCTGTACTTTCTAAAACCTGCCTATTACAAACCCACTCTTGTCTATTTATACTATTCTTAACTAACTACATTCAACTAGAATAACTACTCCTAACTGACTTCCGTAACTTCCCTTTAAGTCCCTTTTTTACTTCTCCTAACATATACCTGTGTAATTGGGGGCTTAGTCCTGCCCTTATCAATACCCCCCCTAAACCCACCTTGTCCTCAAGGGGAAAAGTGGGAAATTTCTCCTGGATGCTAGCAACAGACTCCCATGTGTTGTTATCTGCTGATAATGTAGCCCACTTAACTAACACCTCTATTACTCCTTGCTGATTTTCCCGAACTTCCACCACCTCTTCTGGTTGCACCTCTAACACGTACTCATCATTTAACATTGTTGGAAGAGGTTGAGGTTGCTGACTTGGCTTGATTGCTCTTTTTAATAAAGAAACATGGAAAACTGGGTGGATCTTAGCATGTTCAGGCAGTTCTAGTTTATATGCTACAGATCCCACCTTGCTGATAATTTTGTAGGGCCCGTAATACCTTGGTGCTAGTTTAGCACAAGGCCTCGAGGCTAAGGACTTCAATTTATAGGGTTGTATCTTCAAAAACACCTAATCCCCTAGCTGAAATTCCACCATCCTCCTATGTTTATCCGCATGTTTCTTCATCTGTTCCTGCGCCTTGACCATATTGTGTTTTAACTCCTCCAAAATGGTATCCCTGCTCTGCAATAATTGGTTGACTTCTTCTGCTTTAGAAGGAAATTCAGCCGCCTTTAAGAGTATAGGCGGATCCCTCCCGTATAATGCCTTGAAAGGTGTCATCCCAATAGAGCAATGATAATTGGTGTTGTACCAGAACTCTGCCCAAGCTAATCACCGTCCCCACTTCTTGGGTTTTGGCCCGATAAAGCATCGTAAATACCCTTCAACACACCGGTTTACTACTTCTGTTTGACCATCCGTTTGAGGATGGTAGGAAGTACTTAGCTTCAATTGTGTTCCTGCCACCCGAAACAGTTCCTTCCAAAATGTACTTAGGAAAATCGGGTCTCTGTCCGAAATAATAGCTGCTGGAAATCCGTGTAATTTCACGACTTCCTTAAGAAATAAATTGGCAACATCCTTTGCTGAAAACGAATGACAAAGGGCATAGAAATGAGCATATTTAGACAATCGATCCACCACTACCATGATAGTATCCTTCCCCTCACTCTTAGGTAACCCACCCACAAAATCCATAGATACTTCTATCCATACCTGCGTAGGTATTGGAAGTGGTTGCAATAAACCCCCTGGTGTGAGAGTGGAATGTTTATATCTTTGACAAACGTCACAACATTCCACATATTTCTTAATATCACTCTTCATACCCCACCAATATACAAAACTGGCCACCCGTTTGTAAGTTCGGAAATACCCCGAATGACCCCCTATAGGAGATTCATGGCACTCTTTCAAGATTAATGGAATCCTGCTGGAATTTCGGGCCAAGACTAACTTGCCTTGATGCATTAGTAATCCATTCTTGAATTCAAAATCTCTGTGCGACTCTAGGGCTATGATGAGGTCTCGGATCATCTCCTGCCACTTGGGGTCCTTCTCAACTTCGTGTGTCCAACTATCAATATCAACCTTGTTGACTAATGAGATAGCATACATACTCCTTCGCGACAAGGCATCGACTACACAGTTCAATTTTTCAGGTTTGTATTGCACTTCAAAATCCATCCCAATGAGTTTTACTGTCCACTTGAATTGCTCTTCTGAAAACAATCTCTGGTCATTAAGAAACTTGAGACTTTTCTGATCTGTTCTGACTATAAAGTGCCTCCCCAACAAGTAATGCCTCCATCGTTGTACTGCTTGTATTAAAGCCATTAATTCCCTCTCATACACTGACTTTTGTTGAGCTTTTAATGATAGACTTTTGCTCCAAAATGCTAGAGGTCAACCTTCTTGCATGAGTACAGCCCCTAACCCCTTACTAGAGGCATCAGTCTCAACAATAAAAACCTTAGAGAAATCAGGTACCGCTAACTTGGGCAAATCAATCATAGCTTCCTTGAGAGTGTCAAATGCTATAGTGGCTTGATCATCCCATTTGAATCCGTCCTTCTTCAATAGTTCAGTGAGAGGTCTAGCCTTTTTGCCATACTCTTTCACAAACTTCCTGTAATACCCCGTGAGACCAAGGAAGTCCCTTAATCCCTTGATATCTCATGGAACTGGCCATGACAACATTGCTTCAACCTTAGCCGGATCAGCCTCTACCCCTTCCTCCGATACAATATGCCCCAAGTATTCCAATCTGTTTTGGCCAAACGTGCATTTTTTTTGGGTTAGCCTTGAGAAAGTTTAACTGCAGTGCCCTTAAAACCTGCATAAGGTGACCAATATATCATCAAAAAATACTAATACAAATTTCCTTAGAAAAGGTTTTAGGACCTCATTCATCAAAGCTTGAAAAGTAGAGGGTGCATATGTCAATCCAAAGGGCATTACTACAAATTCATAGTGCCCTTCATGTGTCCTAAAAGCAATTTTTTCAATGTCTTGTTCCTTCATTCTTATTTGATGGTAACCTGATTTGAGATCAAGTTTTGAAAAAAAATTTGCCCCTCCTAACTCATCCAGCAATTCATCAATAATAGGGATAGGAAATTTATTGGCAATAGTGATCTTATTAAGTGCCATATAATCAACACAAAATCTCCACCCCCCATCTTTTTTTTACTAAGATTACAGGACTAGAGTAAGGACTTACACTAGGGCGTATGACTTCACCTTGCAACATTTCCAGTACCAATTTTTCGATCTCATTCTTCTGGTAATGTGGGTATTTGTAAGGTCTAATGTTGGGTATATCCACCCCATCTTTGAGATGAATAGCATGATCCGACCCAAAATCTCAATCAGGCTAACCTTTGAACCTGACCCTGGATGTGATTAAATATAATGCATATCATTTTATATAAAGTTTTTTAATATTACTTATTATTATGGACATATAATTTGGTATATAAAATGTTATATGTATATATATTGTTAATTATTAATCAATGATACTTTTGACTAAGAGATATCATTATTATGTACACATTTACATAAACACATATACACAAACATGACAAATTAGTGACTATGAGTCGGATCGAGTTGGATCATGTTTGTCTCTTACCTATTCCTAAATATTGATTGTATCTAATTTTTGAATCGAACTCAGTCCTAAACTCAATAAAACCCGACCATATTCAAACTCAATTATGATCAGGTCAAACTAAATGAGCAGATAGGTGATAAGTTGTGCAATGTGCTTAGGTGCTAATTAGCAAGACAATCAACAACAATCGGAAAATGTGATATGTGAATATTAGTATACAACTTAATTACTTGTCAAAGCGCTTATGATTTTGTGACTAAACCTTTCTATTAAGTATTAAGAGGCAAGATGAGGGGGAATTAATACTCACATGTATTTGCAATATAGTAGATAGTGTCTTTTATCATAAAGGTATTTTAGATGGTTTGAAATATTGTATTATATTAGTGGATTCAAATGATAAGATGGTAAACCAACCCCGATATAGTATGTTAATTATAATGGATATGCAATTAAATTGACTAAATTAAAAAATTCTAGTCAATTTTATTCTACTAGTTAAAATTGGTTTGGGCATGAAAAAAATCATATTTTCAAATTTAGACATTATGAGTTTAAACTTTGAGCTAATAGTTATTTGTGACATGATCAACTATTGAACCATTTGAATAATTGAATTATATAATGTAAATAATAATATTTATAATTATAAACTTATTATAATATATAGTTTAACCAATATCGGTATCACTTAAACCATTGTATCACTAGTTTTGATAAGGCAAAATTACAATTTTTATTCATATGATTTTTATTTTACCAATTTAGATACTTGAAAATCAATTTCAGACTTATAACATTGATATATGTAGTAGTATTAATTTTGTTTTTTCGAAAGGAATCAATAATCTTATAGAGAAGTTGGTTGAAAGTGGAAGGTACATTCTTTATCTATTAATTTATATTGTTTTGAAATTAACAATAATTTTACTTATTGTCACAACAACGGTAAAGTCATATCAACTATAAAGATTGTGAAAAATAGGTTGTGTATCGAATTAGAGATGCATGGTTGAATACGTGTCTAATGAGTTACATTTAGTGAAAAATGTTCAATAACATTGACAATGATTTGATCATTCAAAAATGTAAAAATATTGAGTCACGCAGAGATTAATTATGAAACATATAACTTATTTGATTAGATATATTTAAATTTATAATTTTGACATTGATATTTTCTTCTAACATTTATTATTCAAAATTTTAACATATATTATAAAGTGTATTAATAATATTCATATTTCCGACTGAAATGTACTTGATTTGAAAAATATTATTTAAGATTATAAGTTTACATTTCTATTTATAAAAAAATAACATATATAATTTATAAATTAATTATTAATAAATAAAGAATTAAGTTATGCCATATATCATTTTTTTTATAAATAAAAAGATTATTAGGAAAATTAAATAGGAGAATATATAATTTTTATTTTATAAAGTGTGTTATTAGAAGAAGCAAGTAAAGAAAATGATTGAAGTCTGTCTCAAGCGGAATGGAAATTGTATATTTGTATTGGTGGTGTCATGTGGCTCTATTATATTATATCCTTTATACCCTTTATACCCTTTATATCCTTTATATCCTCTCTGCCTCACATTTCTTATCTAACTATCTCACCTCATCCATCCAGTTTGTCAATAATGATGAACACTTTGATGATCTCACCACTCCCTTCTTCTTTCATCTCTCACAGACCAAAATTGTATTACTACTTGAATTCAACAACTTCCATTTCAATAAGAAGTGCCACTTCAGATGAACACACTCCAATTTCATTTGATGTTGATGTTGATGTTGATGAGGAAGTATCTAAAACTTCCACTTCCACTTTGACCTCCACTACCACTACCACTTCCACTTCCTCTGCTCCTCTGCTTAAAAAGGTTGCTCAGAAGACTGCTTCTACCTTTGCACCAAGGCCTTCCACTGCTTCTAAAAACCCTGCTGTTCCTGGCTCTACCTTGTACACTGTTTTTGAGGTTCAAGCCTATGCTTCTATGCTCTTTGGTGGAGCTTTGTCTTTCAATCTCATTTTCCCCTCTGACCAACCTGACATTTGGAGATTAATGGGAATGTGGTCTATTTGGATGTTCAGTAAGATTTCAACTTTCATTCATTCTTCTCTTTCTCTCTCACACTCTTATCATTGTTTAATTATAATAATAATATATGCATGATGCAGCAATTCCTTCATTGAGAGCTCGAGATTGCTCAAAGAATGAGAAAGAAGCACTCAACTATCTGTTTCTCCTAATCCCACTCCTCAATGTTACAATACCTTTCTTTTTCAAGTCATTTCCTCTTGTTTGGTCAACAGATATCATTGCCTTCTTTGCCATGTACGCCTGGAAGGTACATATTAATTCTCTATGTCCACTTTCACTTATCAACATGTTATTACCTATTTTATTATTTATTCTCTCTTTTGCATTTTGCAGTTTGGATGGCTTCACAGAACAGACTAGAGAGGGAACCCACAACTACTACCATGGATAGGACCAACTTTTCCTTTTATCAAATCATATATATAGCCTATGCTCTTTAAACGTTTTGCATCTTCTTATTTTCTCATTTCCCCTTCACTCAAATTCCACCAATTTTATCAACAATTACTTTATCATACCACTCAATATACACTGTCTGTTCATACTAAGTGCCTCACTCTTGTGTACAAAATAAGTTTTCCTATTTATATTGTGAGTACCAATTTTGATGATGGATGAAAATCATGTAAATAACCGGAGAGTAGAGAATTAAAATTGAGAAATCTTTATTATTATATATGCTCCACCTTTCATGTTAGGAAAGTTACAATACCATTTTTTAATATTTCGATTGCTAGCTCTATGCCAAAGCAATTCTAATCAAAACTGAATGTAGCTTGTAGGCTGCCATTTAAAACCTACTTAAAGTCTTTCATTAATCATGTACAGAGCTAATTATTTTTAGAGTATAAATATATTTTTGTTTTTTTAATTTTTTTTGCATATACTAGATTGATTCTTGAAAATTTGATCATAAAAAATATCAAATGTAATTAAATTAATTACTTTTAACAGTTTTTATGACTTTTGACAAAAACTATATTAACTTACATTTCACGATATTTGGATATAATTTACGTTTTTTTGTGGGAGATCAAATTAGTATGTAAGGAAAATTATATAAGCAACAAATCCTTAGAACCGTTTATACATTTTGTAATGAAACAAAATGAGTTCTTTTTATCATTTTTGTTTTTGCTTCCCTTTGTACTACTTGTCACCCATCATCACAACTCAATTAAAGAACTAAAATTTGGTTTTGGTTGGACAAATCAATAAGTTCTATATCCCTTTATCACTTTCATGAACTCACTCGATGGCATCCTATAACAAAAAAGTAGGAAAAAAGTGAATTGTTATCTCAAATATGTTCAAAATGTAATAATCGTATAATGTAAAAAATATTTGAATAACAAAAATAATCTTTTTTTATTTTTTATTTTTTAGTAATGACATTTTAATACAATAAATACATCAATTCTACTGTATTTACAATATTGCAAGTTGTTTTTTTATATAAATTAATATTTTTTATTTGTTACCCTATATTTGACCACCTCTAATAAGTTTTAAGACAATAATAATAAAATAGCAATCCATGCACTATTATTTCTTGTTTTTAGTGTTCTATCTTTATCTTTAGTGATAATAGTGAAAGAGAAGAGAGGATTCAACCTTTATTTAGCACACAAAAGATTTCCACGAATATGACATAGAGACATAATAACAAAAAAAACTTGAGATAGAGAATCTGTGTTAAAAAACGCCTAGCTATGTCATCATCCTATTTGTTTCCCTTAATTCTGAATTTATTTGCCTTAGCTTACATTAACTTACACCTTTATTAAATTGTTGAATAGAACATACAGTAAATATTTACCAGGATGGTTCCCAATTTCAAGAGGATATTAAAGGAAATATAGAAGAAACAAATAACATATCTACTTAGCTTGCGGCATGGTATAACCTTATTTTTATCCACTCCACTCAACAATGAATTTTAGATGAAGCATAACAACACTTGGAACAATACTATTAATGAAGATCTTAGCCTCTTTTGAAGGAAGTAGTAGTAGTAGTGTTCCCAATATTGGATGTAGTTCTTAACTTGTTCTTAGCATGCTGAATGAAATCTGAAAATTGGTCGTTTTGGTTATTATGATTCTTTTCCATGTTGTTAATAGTAGTAGTAGCATTGTTATGTCCCTTGCCAACATTATTTGAGTTGTTATGTCCCTTAGCACGTTGAATGTACTCAGTGAAAGTGTCATTAATATCAATTGATTTCCTCTTAACTTGTTGCTCTGAGTGCTGCACCCCAACATCACGAGGTGGTTCAGCTTCAACTACCTTGTTACCCACTTTATCTTCTCTTTCTGATATTATTATTCCAATATGTGACATTGTTGTTCTTGGAGTATTTGTGTAATCAAACATGATGGGGATTGCTCCTCCTCTTTCTGGATTATCATCTTCATGAGTGTTCTTTGTTAGATGAGTAGTAACCAAAGAAGTTTCAAAGTTTGAATGAGGAGTAGTGATGATCACAGACCTAGGTTCTCGCTGGTAGAAGTATTGCTTGATGCCATGAAAATTTGTTGTAAGTGCTTCACGAAATTTTCTGCATATAGAGAACCTGCTTAAGGGGGTTTTGTTGTTCTTTTCCATGGAATTATTAGTACAGTGATCCAAGGGTATGGGTATAGGTATAGGGTTTAGGCACAACACTACACAAGTGCAAATTGTAAGAGCTACGACTATGAGAAGGTGGTTTTATAGTATATATATA
>NC_032017.1:8188745-8209574 GCF_001865875.1 Lupinus angustifolius | reverse complement strand
GAGAGAGAGAGTTTATGCAATAATTGAGTGAGATAAAGAAAGATGTTAAAGAAAAAGAGAAAGGATAAGTACTAATTAAGAAATAAAAAGATGTTTAGAGTTGTGATTCGTAACAGCTACTAATGCTGAATTTGTATTGGATGTGATGGCAGTGAGGGATCAATTCCTCTTCTTGTTCCTTACTACTATCTAAACAATTATATAACAACTACAACTATCAATCACATTATGGTTTTTTCTTCAATCAAAGAAAGGAGAAAATCACAAGCAAAAACGATAGTTTTTCAAACTAGGACCCCCATGTTTTTGGTATTGGTATCAGATTCAACAATGACTTATGGTGTTAATGGACAAATAAACAAAGCAACTTAGTTGGAAGAAGAATCACATTTATGCGACCTTCCCTCCCACGTTGATAACATGCTTAAGTGAAGATCATGCTAATAAAAGCAATATTAATAAAAGTTTAATATCTTTTGCATAATCAATGAATAGATCATTCATCATTCATACTACTTTTTAAGATTCAATTCAATAATACACATCATACTAATAATGTGCATATATATTAAACTGACTTATAGTGGAAAACAACTCACATTTTTTGAAATTATAGGCCAACAACGTTGGTGTTCCCATAACAAAAAGAGTTATCCTCCACATATGTTTGTGTAAAAAAACTAACTCTATATAAGTGCATGTTTTGGCACATATGGTTTTTGGGTTTATAAGATTTTTATTTTTAAAAAAAACTTAGTTAATATAAAAAAAACTTATAAATCTCCTTTGAAATATTAATTTATTTCTCCAATTTATAATCTCATACATTCTCCTCATACAACTTATAATCCTAATTATTATAAAACAATCATCAATGCATCAATCCTAAATAAATAGTTGTACACCAAAGGAATTAATTCATTATTCCCAAATGAAGAGATTTTGTACAAACAAATAACATAAAGCATAATGTAATCTGTACCATATTAGATGCTAAATTCTACTTTCTGTTTGTATTAAAAAAAGAAAGTTGAGAATGCCCAAAGTTTTATGCAATTATGTCTTAGTTTATGGTTTGAAGTTGTTGTCATAATCACGTGGATAGTTAAGTGTCATTTAGATAGTAGCTAAATAAATTTTCTCAAAAATTAATCATGTCTCATTATTCATTGTTATAAATCAATTATAATGGGAGTTCATTCATTTCTAAGCATATTAGTAAAAATGTTCTTGTAAATGTCATACCATAACAAACAAAAATAATATGTACAAACACTTTTATTATTTCATTTTATTATGAAATTATATTTTCTCTACTAAAAATATGAGGAGAAATAAATATTTACATCTCCAATATTAGAGAGAATTCTTACTCGCTAAAATATATTTTAAGATACTTTTTTGTTTATATTATGTAAAAAATCAATTTTATAGTAAATTATGAAAAATAAAATAAAGTTGTTGGTATAAATTAATTAAATTTTAAAAGAAAATTTGGATGGTATATTGAAAAAATATATTTAGTTTCAAATAATCAAATTCATTTTTTCTTTATTATTTTGGAGACTTTTTTTTAAATATTTAGGTTAGGGTAATGGAAAGCCTTACTAGACCTATACATGGTGACCCTAGGCATGTGATGAATCCTAATTGGTTACCTAGTAGATGCATGATAGTTAAACGAGGAGCATTATTTTGTGTTATAAGAAGATATGATATGATATAGATAATGTGTGATTTTGGGGGTGGAAATAAGTTGGGCCTAAGGGTGAGGAATGTGTCGGGTGCCCATTATATTGTAAAACCCTTTCAACTCAATTTCCTTCTTCATATTGTAAAACCCGAACTTTGTGGTTAAACTCTGCTGCGGACTCTGCATCTTCTTCTTCTTCTTCTTGTTCCAATGGCCGCTTCTGTTGCTCTCAGAAAGTCTTACACTTCTAAAAGACTCCTCCTTTTCTATTCTTCTTCTTATTCTAAATATGTCTCTTCTTCCAATCCCAATTCCATTACTTCCTGGTTGACCAGATCCATGGCCACTTTCACCAGAACGTAAGTGTAACTATTCTCCCTCCCCTTTTTTTAACAATTTATAAATACTCTATATTTATGTATATGTTATGATGACAGAAAACCTCATGTTAATGTTGGAACTATTGGACATGTTGATCATGGGAAGACTACCCTCACTGCTGCTATTACCAAAGTGCTAGCAGATGAAGGAAAAGCTAAAGCTATAGCCTTTGATGAAATTGATAAGGCTCCTGAAGAGAAGAAGAGAGGAATCACTATTGCTACAGTATTACACTTGTTCACAATCATTTTACCATATAACTTGTTTCACTTTTCATATATCCATATTTTACTTTCATTTTGCAGGCCCATGTTGAATATGAGACTGTCAAACGACACTATGCACATGTTGATTGCCCTGGACATGCTGATTATGTTAAAGTAACTTCATTATCTCAATCACTAAATACTCTATATCACTACATATTCCATATCTAATTATTCTCTGTTTTTTTCTTCCAGAATATGATTACAGGAGCTGCCCAAATGGATGGAGGTATACTCGTTGTATCTGCACCTGATGGACCCATGCCTCAAACAAAGGAACACATTCTTCTTGCTCGTCAAGTATGTATTTTATTAAATACAACCATGCTTTTACATCTACACTTCCCTCATTGCTTCTATATTAGTAATTACATTCTTCAAATCTATCCTGCAGGTTGGTGTGCCATCTCTTGTCTGCTTTTTGAATAAAGTTGATGCTGTCGATGATCCAGAGTTATTAGAGCTTGTAGAAATGGAGCTCCGTGGTATCGTGTTTCTTTAAGACATCACCTTCTCCTCCATGTTCCACATTCATCAAAACAATAGTCATATAGTCCTATTGTATGTTAATACCTAAAATTAATTATGTTTTTGGCAGAGCTTCTCAGCTTCTACAAGTTCCCTGGAGATGAAATCCCAATCATTAGGGGTTCAGCATTGTCCGCTTTACAGGGTACCAATGAAGAGATTGGAAAAAAAGCCATTCTTAAATTAATGGATGCTGTAGATGAATATATTCCGGACCCTGTTCGCCAGCTTGACAAACCTTTCCTAATGCCAATCGAAGATGTATTCTCAATTCAGGTAAAAGGACATGAACTTCTTTTCTCTTGCATTATTGTTTTTGAAGATTGTCAATTCAACCAAGTATGGATGAGATTGTCAAGTCAATGAAGGACATGAGTTTCATTTGTATATGAACTTCAAAAGACAAATTGTTGTTGAGCTTTTATTTTTTGTTTTTTTATGATGGGATATCAAAATTTTATATTGTCCGATGCTGTTAAGTACTCAAACAAGGGATACTTATAGCAAGAATTCCCAGAATGTCACCTCAGCTGCCTTATGTGTTTAATTTGTATTCAAGGGACGAGGGACAGTGGCCACTGGCCGTGTCGAACAAGGGATCATCAAAGTTGGTGATGAAGTTGAGGTTTTGGGTCTAATGCAGGTATGCTCATTGAATTGTTTCCTGAATTTAAACATGCCATCTTATTCTCCTCCATTCCTTTTGAGTAACATGCCAATTGCCATTTTTTTGCTTCTATATTTTCTATTTGTAATTAGTTGTGAGTTATGGTTTGTTCATAGATGGACATTGGTATATTGTTCTGCATCAATGGTTTTTGTAAACTACTTGTGATGTATATATAATTTGTAGGGTGGTCCTCTCAAAACAACAGTAACCGGAGTTGAGATGTTCAAGAAAATTTTAGATCAAGGACAGGTGAGTGACTGTTTCATTACTATCTACAAGGGCTATTTGCTTAGATATATTAAACCTAATGTAGGTTCTTTACATTTTTCTTAGGCTGGTGACAATGTTGGTCTTCTTCTTCGTGGTCTTAAGCGTGAGGACATTCAACGTGGACAGGTTAGTTGCATCAATAAGCTTTTCCATATTGTTAGGCCTTGCAGAATCATGACAAGAGATTGTATTGTACTACAATCTGTATTTGTCCACTAAAATTTGTAGAGTTTTGAATTCAAACTAGTTTAGTTTGAGAAACCACTATCCTAACACTACTGTGTAATTGAGAAGGTCATTGCCAAGCCCGGTTCTGTAAAAACATCCAAGAAATTTGAAGCAGAGATATATGTACTCACGAAGGATGAGGGTGGGCGGCACACTGCTTTCTTCTCTAACTATAAACCTCAGTTTTACTTGAGGACTGCTGATATCACTGGAAAAGTAGAATTGCCTGAAAATGTTAAGATGGTTATGCCTGGAGATAACGTTACTGCAGTGTTTGAATTGATTTCACCTGTTCCACTTGAAGCAGGTATGTGCGACTACATGTTCCATATGCTGCAATGTTATTCTCTCACCAATAGTCCTTTTCACTGGATATTATTGTAAACTTTATGCTAGAAGTATGAAAATTTTGTTTACTGTTTGGTGTTGAACTTACAGGACAAAGATTTGCCTTGAGAGAAGGAGGAAGAACAGTTGGTGCAGGTGTGGTGTCAAAAGTACTGAGCTAACTTTGTCATTCAACTTTTAAGTCTACACATTTGCAAAAGGGGTTGGAAGCCCTCAGACCTGACTATTTATCTTGAAAATACAAACCATGTTGCGACCAATTAAATATTAAGTGGTCTGTGTTGGATGAAAATGATTATGTTTTAGAGAAGCTCAGCTTCATTGTTTCATTTTTGTAGTGCAAAATTTGTCAACATGCTCTTAATTGATGCAGACTCCTTTGCTTTAGTTATTAATTAATAATTTGTGAATCATCTTGGTTGTGTTTTACAGACTGTGCCATTGATGTTGGGTTCTTCTTCAAATCTTACTATTTATATTTTAAAAATGTCCATTTGTTTAAAGCTCTATTGTTTTAAGATATAAATAGATGTGGACGTGATTGATAGTTTGGCTCTATATGTATGTTGATGAGCACATAAGAGTATGTCAAACTTTAGCAACTAGTGTTTTGGTGATTTGTATTAGTGCTTGAATTAAAGGCATGTAAAGTAATAATATGCAAGATGACAATTTAATTAAGGATTTTTTTAAGGGCTGATGATAGTCTCTTAAAAAGTATATATTATCTTGGAGATAGTGTATTAAAAAAAATAACAAGATTTATATTTTTAGTTTTTCAACAAAACTTATTTATTTTTGTAGTTCTGGTTGCTTGTTGTTGACCTAAAAGCTGAGGTTAAGAAAAACTTTTGTTTACAAAATATATAATAACGTGTATAGTAAAAAAAGTATACCAGCTTTTGAGCTTAACCTTCAAGTATTAGATAATAGAGATACTGAACAAAATACAAGAACATATTGTAACAACATTTTGGTGGGCAATTGGAAGCAGCATAATGTGTAAGTTGAGTTAGGCCAGGGAATATATGAAATGAAAGGGTTTTGGCCTCATTGTATTTGCAATGCATGATTGTAATAAAGTTATATATTGACATGACACTAGTTTATTACCAACTGCTACCACCTTCATTATCAGATTCAGGCTTACTACCTATTCGAGAAGATCTCTTAGTTTGAATAAGTGGATTGTCCTCTTCTTCATCAATCAATGATGGTTTTTCCATCTCATCACCTTTAAATACAGGATGTATATATGCATCTTGAAGATACTGTCTCAGGTTCAGGTTTGGTTCTACTGCCCTTTCTAGTGTATCCTTCACCATTGCATCCTGCATGCATGCACCCATGTCTCATCAATTCAATTCAATTCTCATATATGTGTATATATATATATATGCATATTTATGCAGCATGCATGCTTAAGTGCTTAACCAACCAACCAACCTCTAGTGGGAATTGAACGAATGCTGGTTCAAAGCGTCCTTTGCAATATCTGTGAAACCAAATTGTTAAAACAGGTTGTGCAATGAGCACCAGTGTCGACATATTTGCACCTCTTGTACTCAACAATCCCATCAGAAGAAGTTGAGATATAACCAAGCCAATTATTACTCGACGGTGCACATCAGGCCAAAACGTTGCTCCACTCTCATATTGCTGGTTATATACATTGATGATCTTGTCACAAAAATATAAAAAAATAAGCTCCAGTTCAACATAAGAATGAGAAAAATCAAATGATATTTACTCCTGTGATCCTACATGTTTATGATGGAGAAATAGGTACAAACAAATGTATGATCCATACAAGACTTGTGTAATTTCATTCATGACTCTTGTGTGTCTACTTCTCTCTTACATGTGACAGAAAAGTGACATGAAAGTATAGGCAGCAAAGTGTATATACCGAGAGCTGACCTGATGTCGAAAGACCATGTAAGAAAAAGCAAAGAAGACAACAATGAAGGGGAGAAGAAAAGGTGTGACTGGAGAATAGACATGGCCTAGCATGAAATATAGCTGTATGCGAGGTTCAGATGTAGCAAATTCCAAGCTACCAGGATCCATAGCATTCTCCCTGTCTTGATCTGTCTTCACCAAGAATGTGTTTTTCAGATGAAATGTAATCAAAGGAGCTAACCGAAGAATCTCTGCAGCTATTCCAGCCCATCCATCCACCATTATATATGTGATGAAGAATGTAGCTTTCATAGGGATTGTACTTCCAACAGTTTTTGTGAACCTGCAAAGTGTTAATAAAAGGATCATGTGACCAATCTAGATGACAACAGAAAAATCATCTCAACTTTTGGAGCTCAGAACCTACTCTGTAGAGGGCTTATCAATAAACTGTCCAAGTTGCTGAAATGCTGTTCCTGTTACAACGCTCCCAAGGAACACATTCACAAGAATAAAGAAGTAATATTTGGAAGCTGATCTCCGTTCCAAAGATGAAAGTGATGTAAAACCTTCTATTTTGGACATTGTCATGAGAATTTTTGGAAGCATAATAAGAAATAACTTCAATGCTAGCCCTGGCAGAAATCCTTGAATTACAGACTTCACAGCAGGCCTGCACCAAGTTACTCAGGGGGTCATATCCTTAAATTGAAATATTCTTCAGTATCAAGTTGCTGCATTTATCTCTCTCAACAGAAAATCACCATATAAAATACAATACATGGTTTGAGAGAATAAGCATTGGAGAATCAAAATTAAGTTGTATAAGATTGAAAGCAGCACTTACTTTTCAATTATTGGCTCCAAGAAAGGAAGAACCTTCTCAATGGCCTCAATGTTGGCAAGAGATTGAACCAATGCTATTGGTATCATGAAGAAGAAAGTTAAGAAAAACACAGAAACAGCCATGAGCAATCTTCTAAGATTGAGATCAAAATATGGGATTGCAAGATTTTCCCAATAGACATCTCTAGGCTCAGCAGCCCAGTCTGTGAGCCAAATGGTTGGATTACTAGTTTGTTGAGTTTGAGCACACACAGCTGCACCCCATCTACTTTTGAATGAAACAAATGCTGCAGGAACAACAGCCTTTGGATCTCTTGTAACATTTTTTCTTTCTTCCTCTTCCTGCTTCCAATCATCAAATTTTAAGAGGATGAAATGGGAAACTTTAACAACATCACATTCTACACTTAAATCACTACTTACTTCTTTGCCCAATGTATCAATTAGCGAAGTGTAGTAATCAATAGCATCAACTTTAGTTCCCATTAGACCAAGAAAACCTGTCTATATATATATGAGATCAAGTTCTTAGTAGATATCACCTTATGTAGTTATTCTTATGAAAATGAAAATTTTAAAAGAGTTCATTAATTGACAGAAAATCATGAAGAGAAAGATACCCGAGTAGTTGGCTTCTTTGAAGGATCTTTTTCATATTTGTTTTGGTAATAAAGATACCAGTTTTGCAATTTCTTCTTGCTTGCAACTATTGATGCAAGCTTGTTGGCATTATAAACAACCTGCCAATTTTATTCATAATAAATGAATCATTTGTTACACCATAGAAAACCACAGAGGAAATTAAGCAACATACTTGATGCATGAGATAGTGATCAGGATGATTGACACAGAAAAAATGTTCGATGTGCTCACTGACTGATTCATCAGGGTCTGGGGGAACATTACTCACAAGGACCTAACAAAGTGGACCAAAAAAGAGCATATGATATAACTTAGAACATAAATATCTGAAAGGTATAGTTTCACAACAAAGTTTGCTATAAAGACTAAATTACTGATGTTCAAACCTGAGGCTGATTGTCAATGTCTCATTAAACAAACAAAGATACTAAATACAGTAAACTTGAAAGGAAAGGTGGTTAAGGAGCAAATAGTACATGTCAGACCAACTTACTGTAAATTGGTCCGGACGACGACGTTCAGATGCCAAAAATTGCAATCTCATTCCTGATACATTCTTGTACTCCTTGTAAAGACTATAACATGTCCAAAATGAGAAGACATATGACATACCAATATGCACCCAGAACCTAGAACGAAATGACATGAAATTTTGTAACATAAAGTATGAAGTAGTGAGATAACAGAACATAGGACACATATACCAAAGTTGCAGAACATGATCTCACTCACCTCTTTGATCCAAATGGAATGTTTGATATTGAAATCTTGTCAACATCACTAAATGTCAAATCCTTGGCTGCCGGTGCCTCCAATGTTTTCCCAGTCCAGTTCACAGGAACCAAAACCATAAAAGCCAGTATGGTAATTGGGGCAAATATTTTCATTCTGTGTATTTAGGATTCCCATGACATGAAAGAATAAAGCATTAGATAGTTGTTATGTTGTGAAAAAGTCCTTGATATCATTTGGTATGCATAGAATAAAGGGTTATTAAGAAATAGATTAGAAGCTATTGATTGCTGACCCAAGAATATAAATGCGAATATAGACGGCAGAGTCGAGGCCTGCATGATCAATAAGCTCAGGTTCTGGCATATGCAATGCTGCAGGCATCCAATTGAGGAAACTGATATAGGTTCTGAAGTCAAGGTTAACAAATTTCTTTACATATGAAGAAGAACCACTTGGACTCCCTCTTATCCCTTTTAGATACCATTTCGGGAAATAGACACGATCATTGAATGGCTGAAGCCTCAATATTGCAAATGCCACTAGGAATGCCAATGCTGACAACAGGTTTATGGATGCAGAAACACTAATATCTCCAATACTCGCCATTACTTCTCAATTAATCACTTAGTAATAATATTAATCTGCAATCATCATACATAGAAAGAAACAAGTCAAACCAGGTTTTACATTTTCCAACTACCATGCAATATAATATACTAATATGAAATAGAATAATAGTAAAGAATGTGGAGATACATACATACATATATATAAATAGATAGATACGTTTCAAAGTAAAGAAATCCAAATGTGTAGCCATGCATGCATGTTTGTTTCACGGCAAAAATTAATAAAGAATTGAGATAATAATAATGTGTTAGCTAGCTTGTTTCACAAATCACATAACAAACAAAAGTAATTATCAAGTTCATTTCTTTCTCTCTCTCTCTCTCTCTCAGGAAATGAAATGGTTGTTGTTGTTGCATGATAACTGAACTTTGGTTTGAGAATGAATGAGAGAGCCAAAGAGTTTGGTGCCAAAAGGTTCGGAGCCATGTCTCCTTCCCTACCACCCTTCAATTCTTTTAACCAAAAACTATTATTGCCCTTCCACTTTTATTAAAATAAAATATGTATTTTTAATTATTATTATTATTACTATTATTATTATTATTATTATTACTATCACTTGATCTAACGCTCAATCCTGCATACACATGGGAACAAAGCTAGAGGGAAATCTAGACAAACACATGAAATGGTTTATTAAAACTCATGATATTTGTGTCTGATTGGTAAGACATTTGTTAAAGAGCTTGAGTGTATATAGTAATATTAAACTGGATTATTTTAAGCATGAATGGTTTATTAAAAAAGTTGTAAATGTTTGTGAAATAGTTTGATGGACAACCCAAAAAAGTCAAATAAAGATTAAAATGAATAGACTGAGTCATTTGAATGCACATTAACACACCTCATTAAAAAAAAGCTTAAGGGGAGAGTGAATGATTAAATATGAATGGTTACTCCGCTCTATGCCTCAACCCTTGCCAACGTATGAATGATGCAGTGCAGCACAACATGCAGATACCCAAGTCTACTTGGTCTTTTAATTCTTTCCCAACTTGTGATAGTGTTAATTAATATCCATAATAAAGATTACCCATGTTCCGAGTGAGGCCTCCTCAGAGCAATAGCATGGAAAGAGAGAACTTGTGCTATAACAATCAAGATAGACTAAGGCCTCCCATAAGGGAATATGTTTTGTGTGAAAACATATTCCCTTATGTTGTTTGTTTCTTCTCTCATTCCTTTTGTCTCCTTATAATTAAGTCCTCATCTTACACAACTTCCTTTCTCCCTCATAACTTCTGCACTGCATGTTTATAATAGAGTATGCATTCCCTCAAACATCATTCAACTTAACTCTTCACCATTATGTGAGTAATTGATTACAAAACAATGATCATAAAGATTAGTAGTTCAACACCCCTATTTAGAATAATTTGCACCTCACCTAAAATGTCTTCACACAAAACGGATGACATGTTTTAATAAACAACTAGGTTCTTAAGTCATTCTCTTGGTCATCACATATTTTATAATTGCTATTAATATATAACTACAAGTATATATAAGCAGATAAAAGGGGCCATATTATGAACATTGAATTGAAAGGGATAACACAACATGGAGAGATTGAACAATATTTTCAATTTAACAACACTAATAATTGCTTTCACATTCCTGGCTCTGGTGTCAAAGATAGAGAGCCAGAATATGAATTCCTCAGCTGTTGCACCAGTAACTCAACGTCCACTTTGTGCATCCCAGTTTGCACTAGCAAACTATGCATGTGTGAAGTTGCCATTCTCACCAGGCTCACCATCTGAACCTCCACCTGATTCTCCACCTGACTCTCCACCCTCTCCTGATGATGGTGGTGGTGACGATGATGATGGTGGTGGTGGTGACGATGATGATGGTGGTGATGATGACGATGATGATGATCACCACCACCATCATGATAATAGACGAAGGCACGAGCACAGGCACAGACACAGACATAGACATAGGAACCGGAAGGGTCCTGAGGAGGAAGAATGTTGCCGGTGGGCTAAGGAAGTGGACAGCCAATGTGTGTGTGAACTTCTGGTTAGGTTGCCACCTTTCCTTATGAGACCTGTGCATCAGTACTCACTTGACATTGGAGATGATTGTCATGTCATTTACTCATGTGGTGGACCAATATGATTCCCAAACTTGCATGTTTGTCTTTGCTTTTAAGGGTTAATAACATATCATTCATATAAGCAGATTCATATTAAGTTAATTTATACTTAGTATGAAAAGAATAAGTATGTACCAGGAAAAAATCAGAAGAATGAGGAGTACTGCTACCTCAGTTTTTCAGCTTTTAGGTGTACCTTTTCATATATATTCACTAATGGAATAACAACTTAATCCCCTTAAAAGCTGTAGCTGGTTGCATGGACTGAATAATGTGGTAGTACTTTACTATAAATTACATTTATTGGTAAAACAATGATCAACAAAAATATTTTTTAACAGTTTCACTTATGATCTATTGCCATTGGCGAGTCCTATGACAATAGGATAATCTTCTGTATGTGACCACTTGTGCTCTCATATTGGTGTAGTCCTTTTTTGTAGGAAATTCAAGCATGTTCAAAAAATAGAATCTATAGTTTGATTTCCCTTGGCCGGCAATTTCAGTACATAAGTGATCATATACATCCATCTATATTATCAGGTACTTGGCAGTAGTGAATCCATTGATAGACGTTTCTCCAAGAAAATAGAATCTATAGCTTGGGAAGTGACATCACCAAAATTGTTTGAAAACCATGATCTCATTAGTTTTTCAAACATAGTAGGCTTGAAATGATAGTCAAGTATTGTCATTTTGTCTCATTATATGTTCAGTAGAAGTTAACAAAATACTGAATAACATAAGAAAAGCAAAATTAATGTCTGAAAAAAACATGAGTCAAAGAAGTGCATTCCCCCCAAGCATTTGCATAGCTTCACCCAAGTCTTCAACCAAAGTTATAGGCATAAGGAAAAGACCCTTACTCTCCAGAAGCTGAGTTGCTGCTGCTGGATTTTCCTCAAGTAGTTTCCCCATCATCTCCTCAAGGGGTTCATTCAGCATTTGTTTCTCTATATAATGTCCATAGCCCTGAAAATCAAAATAAATGGAATGTTCTCCAATCAGTGGTTTGACACCATACATGGAAAATATAATTTTCAGCAAACACCCTTCTCCTAAAATTAAAGACAGACATATACCTCGTGAAAAATGAATGGTATAGAAGTTGGTTCAGTTTGCAATCTAGTTCCACTTATTTCCTGCAAGGAACAATTATAATAGCTCACTATCTGACTTAAGTTAGTTTGAATAAGAAAAAAATGGTTGCATGCATGAGACTGCCTGAGCAAATATTCACAATTGATGATAAGATTAATAGTTAAGAGATACCTTAATTTGAAGCTGCAAATATTTGACATAGTCAATGATGTCGTCCAGCACATAGGCTTGACCACGCTGCAAAAATCCAAACTTATTTTGATATTGTAAATGTTGTAAAATTCAACATATATGAACTGCCTAAGTAATATTCAGAAATCACAAGTGTACCAAAAGTAAGATTTTGACAGGTATTTTTTGGTTTCATTTATGCAAGATTTTTATTCATAATGACACTGTTTTTTTATCATACTGAAAAACTACAAGTTAAAGAGAAATTAGTTAAGGCATCACATTGATTATTGAACTAAATATCCATCTTCTCAAAGCATCAGTAGTTTTTAAACAAACAACAGATTACCTCAGCTGGAATTGGAAGCAATTCGTGTAAGGCTTTGAGATTATCAGCAATACGTTGCCTGCGTAACTATAAAGTAGAATACATGGTTAAGGAAACTAAATGGTGTTACAATAACAAAGATTGTTATGTTAGTTCACAAGGGCATTAACTAATATTCATACTACCTTATAAAACCAACAGTATCAAGTTTTACTTACACGGTCAACAGCATATGTTTTCTGTTTTTTGGGAAGTAAAGCAGGTTCACCAACCATTACCCTTGGATCAAGCTGTGAAACATTATGCTTATCTCCAACTGATTCTTCTGTCCATGAGGCATGACTCTAATGACAAATTAAATCAGAAATACTTATTGCAAATTTCAGAATGATGAAGAATCTTAAAAAAATTTCAACCAGATATAGATAAGGTGGTGGTAAAGCATTAACTAACATCAGCATAGAAAAGATGATGATGTTTAGTACTTCCATATTGATTTGCTTCCTGGTGTGCCTCTTTGCCTTCATCAGTCCTCCAAAACCCCACCTGCTGAAAACACACATTAAATCCTTCAATTTAAGGAATAGGATATATTCCTTCCAAATTTGGGCCATGCTAACCAGTAAAGGCACTGGTTAAAGAATAGGGTATATTCCTTCAGCAACAAAAGAACATTTCTTATTTGAAAGCCAAGTGCATCACTTATCCATGCCTTAAAAAAACAGCACTTCCTCATGAAAACTTGCATTTTTTTTAATTCCTTAACCAGTGCCTAAAGTTAGCATTTGCCTAACAATTTTCACCTTATTTAGTTAGTTATTTTCCTTTTGTAAAGGTTTTACCTTGCTAATGTCAACTTGAGTAGAAGAATAATGAGGTGTTTTAAAAGCACAGTGTTTTCCAATGTTGTTATAAAAGAAGTTTCTATCAGTTGCATTGACCTCATTAACATTGTTTATGGTAGCAAGTGTTGGATGATAATAATTGCAGGCAGTGATGGCTTCACTTGTATCCTTTGGAAGATAAGTTGAGGAGGAAGATTGAGCTAGATACTCAACATAGTTAGGGATGCAAGTCCATGGGCTACAACTCATTTCAGAATGTATGTTTGGTCTATCACCTTCAGCTTCAGTTGAACCAGAAACATAGCTACTAGTTCCTCCAGAGGACCCTGTAAATGAAATTTGCATAATTTGTCCTTCCATTAACACCCTACCTGAAAAGTATTAACTAAGAATTATGAAACAGAAAAGAAAGGAAGGTGCTGAGAAATTAGAAAGACACTTTTGATTGTAAAACACTTTAAAGGTCTCATTTTTAACATCTTAAAAGCAGAAAAAAGAAAAACACTGTTGCAATAAATAAATAAAGAAAATGAAAAGCATAATGAGGTAAAAATGAGAAGTTGGGGAAGCCAAGGATGAAATAGAATAATGAAAATGAATGTAGAATAGCATAATGGAAGGTGGAAGTAGCAAGAAGAATGAAAAGGAGAAAATAGTTACTTAGTGAAGAGAGATAGGGTTTGTGGAACAAAATGAAGTAGCAGAAACAAAACCGTTGTTATTATTATTGTTATTGTAGCAGAAACAAGGAAGGAAGGAGAAGAGAAGAAAAGAGAAAGGAGGTGAGGACTCTGTTTCTGCTTCTATATTACTGTACCAGAAAAGAATAAATACGTACATGCAATCAAATGTCTATTATAACCCCAACACTTTCCCCTATTTCCTTAACCATTATAGAACTTGTGGTATTTCTTAACATAGAATTTATGTATATGATCAAATGGGACAAAAGCATAAGGAGATACAATAATAGTCTTATCTAACATAAATACAGGGTTTAGGAGTAGCATATTATGGTAATAGGTAGTAGCATTTAATTCTTTTGTAAAGAAAGCTTTTCTGCTTATCCCCTGATATAACTTTTATATTCTTACAAAGCTATTTGTTGTCTTTTAAAACATAGGTATTATATAACCCCAACACAAATAGTTTTCTTAGGACAATAGGTATTATATAGTCCTTTGTGAAGGATGTGTACCAAATTTGGAAATTTTAAGTTTTGAACGTTTGGAGTGGTTAAAAAGCTCTTGTACACTTGCCTCCTCCAATATCTTTAATAAGATAGCTAAGACTAGGATGAGTGGTAACTATTGCTGCAGAGAAGGTAGATATACCTCTTCCCTTTCTTGTGTTGTGTGCACAAATGGACCTTCTAATTTTTTTAAATCATTTCATGGAAATTGAGAGCGTCAATAATCTTTTCTTTTTTTTTCATATATTTTTCCTTTTATTTCTATTTTTTTGTTTAAATAAATATAAAAGGAGTCTGAGATCTAATTTGTGAGCCAAAATTGGGTAATGATTTAAGAAGAAAGTGGAATAGTTATGTTAGTAGGAAAAGCAGCAATTTGTCCAAGTTCCTCCACCTCTTTAACCAACTCCTCTACCTTGTCCACCACTTTCATGAGCAAGAACACTAAGCTTGAAATAGCTAACACTTGTCCATTTTCAAGTATTGCTACCTTGGATGTTGAAATCACCAAGCTTAGCTCTTCTCTACATTCTTTTAACTTTGCCAAAATGCTACTACCCTTGTTGTCTTCACATTTCTTCATTTGCTTCATGCTATCTCCTAGTTCTCTCAAAGCCCATGCTACCCTTGACCCTATTGCTTCACATGTTTCAAATTGCTCTAAATGTGTCTGCCTCAAAGATGCCATATCCTGAACACAATGAATAATGATACATTCAACCCAAACACCCATCAAATATCCTTTTTTGTCATTTTGCAACCACATGCATGATAAGAAAAGAAATACTACCAACTAGTGTGTGTATATATATATATATATTGTATTGAGTGAAAATTATATTGGAAGGGATTATTCTTCTGTTGACTCAAGGATATCTTTGATACACACCAAAATCATCTATATGAATAGTGTTATTGGTCAAAACAGTTTAATTTAAATATAAATGATGATACAACTATAATATTAATATTGAAGAGGATGTGTTGCTGACATTACACATAAAAATATTAGCAAACATTCCTAGCTACCTGTTTTGAAGATTGGAGGGAATGTCCAACAGCAAGAACAAATGTAGCTAGTTCTCGAAGAACATTTCCAATTTTTAAGTAGTTCTCCCAAGGGTAGCAAAATCCAAATTTTCCATGCCATGGTTCCCATCTTGCAGAATTTGCCTGAAAGAAACAATAATATATAATAATCTCTTCGATTCTATATTGATATTATATAATATATACACATTAATTATAGTTTTAAAATACAGGATTATATATATACGTACCAATAACTCATCCTTTGACTTGGAGTTCAAAACCGAGTTGCAAAGAGTGAAGCCTGCAATGAGTTGACTTTCATTTTCACTAACGAGTATGCCATTTTCCTCCAAACAACCTACAATATTAATGAAGGACAAACAATTCTTAAACAATTCTTTTATTTGTTGACCTCTCACATTAATTACATGTATACATACATACATACCCTGAATTGTGTTAGCAAGGTCGTGGAATGTAGAGACTGTGGAATGATGAAGTTCATCGCTGGCCCATAAGGGAAAGATGAATAAGCTCACACAAATGCAAACAATGAAACCCATAACAATTGATAAGAGACGTTGACGTGCTATTTCCCACACTTTCTCATTAGCACGTACACCATACATCATTACCAGGTTGAATGTCAGCATCAATGTCACCACCCCATATTCGTATCTTTGCTTCACCTTCGGTAACAATCGAAAATATGTACCAACTGTTCCTGAAATATCACCACCCCATTTATCCAATAATTATAAAGTTTGTGTAACAAGATAAGATAAGGTGTCAGAATATAGTATTTACTTTTACATTAATTGTGATTGGCAACATTATACTTTCTTTTTAAAATTATCTGGTAAGACTATTTTCAAGTTTACTAAGTAGCTTGAAGGCTAGATAAGCTTCACAAAAACTCACCACAGATATATACAAAAATACCAATGATAACTGAGTTACCAACTCCTCCAATAATGTTGTGTGCAAAAAATGCTGCTAAGCAACCTAGTCCACCTCCTACTATAGTTCCCATTCCACGATTCAATCCCTTTCCCAATGTGGCTCCTGAAATACATACATGTCTAGTTAATCCAATTATTATACTACGTTAG
This sequence comes from Lupinus angustifolius, assembly GCF_001865875.1. Taxonomy (NCBI): domain Eukaryota; kingdom Viridiplantae; phylum Streptophyta; class Magnoliopsida; order Fabales; family Fabaceae; genus Lupinus; species Lupinus angustifolius. The sequence continues at coordinate 8,192,553 of NC_032017.1, read as the reverse complement.
ATTCATCAAAATTTGAAAGGAATGAGAATTGAAGCAATCACATAGTAATGTCGTGAGAGCAAAATGTTGTGTACAACAATATATGACAATTATTGTATTTTGACAAAAATTGACTAAGGGATATACTTAAATGTACAGAATAATGTTAGTTCAAAATTTGATGTAGACATAATCGTTAATTAGTGAAAGTTACCTGGTGAGAATTCAAATATGACAATAACAGTCATGATAGCCCACATTGCATTTTCTCCAACTTGATGAAAGAGAGGATTCAAGAGGTACATAAGTGAAACCAAAACCAAGGAGACCCCTACTTTGACACTGTGGATTATGTTCCTTGTCTCATTCTGCTTGTCCCTGGGGTGTATTTTATTGTTCTCCTTTTTCATTTGAGCAATATTTTCTTCTCCTTTCACAATGGATATTATATGTTGAGATGATTCCATTTTGTCTTTATTCATTCTCTTGGGAAACCTATAGTTGTAGAGACCTTGTATTTATATTATGTCTTGTGAGTGGAGAGTATCAAATGTTGAAGTCCCAAATATTAGTGGATGGATGTGCTGGCCCCTAATTTCCATGTATGAAACAAGTATATTTATTATTAGCAAGTATATTAATATATTTATTAATTATATGTATTAATTGATAAGCATATTTATAATTATAAAGGAGGTGAGATGAGAAGATATATAAGAAAATACAAAACCGGCCTAACATTATTTTGAAACTTAATCATTAAAGTTGTTATAGGTAAACCCAAGGCACTTATATTTACGTTTTACAAATCTACTAAATGAGTTGACCATTAAACTCTACCAACTTAATTTTTAAAGTGATGGTTTATATGATTCGAAGTTGCAGAGAGAAAGAGTTTAATTTTGTTTATTTTATTATTATGCCTATTATTACAAGTGGTGTGTCTTATATAATTAAATTATGTTTGACATATATAGTGGAATTAATTAGGGCAAAGTACCTTCATTCGGACAAAGCAGTATTAAATGACCTTAATTAGTGGAACACGTATACAACCACGATCTAGGGTACCTTATGAGAGAGTTAATGGTCTTTAGAAACACCCCCGATATTACTGTGCAGATTTTCTTAGTAAGATAATTGGATTATTAGTATATAAAATGTAGCCCTTATTAAGTTTAATTTTCAGATGGATGCGTTCTCACTACTCACTAGGGCTGTCTAATTCATGTCTCTCATAGAAAGAACATGACCTGAGACTATTGAGTCTCACCAGCATTCACCAACTTTCTAATTGTTTTGTGAATCTAGCTAGCTAGTGGATGGTTCAAAATATTATCATACTTTGGGTGACATTTTTGTCCAGAATGTCCATTATACAAGAATTTGCAAAAGAATGTAAACCACTAAACTTTGTGTGCCTAAATTTGACTTGGTCTTACTATGTTTTTACACTCTCTGAGGTTGTCTTGTTTCACAATTAAGAGATTATTTGATCATCTACCATATGATAGAACATCATGAATATCAAAGGTGAGTGTGATTCATTATCATCTCCATATACATATATGTCAATCTGCAATGAATGTAATCAATGTCATATGTGTATTGTATTTTAGTTGTACAAATTTTTTATAAGCTTTTTCGAACTCATCACATTGCAAATATATGCACTCCTCAAGATGACTAATAACATCACAGGAAAGAGAACCAATGACATTAAAACAAACAAGACTAATAACAAATTAAGGAAAGAGGACGGTAAATATTAATTAAGAATTGAGTATCATACGTTGTATGACACTTTGAAAGTGTTAGTTGGTGTTGAATTTCGGTCACTAAGATTTTGAAATGCGCACTTAGCTTAATTCAGTCAATTATTATATCAAGAATTATGTTTCTTTTTTGTAACGCCATCCATGCTTACAAAATATATTTTTATGAATAAAATAGGAATGTGGTACTTTATTGGGTTGCTGTCACATAGGTAACGAAGAAATTTAGGTAAACATGAATACTGAACAAGAGGGAGCATTATGGTCGACATTGAATTAGATAAGTTTATCCTTGAAATGATAAGAGGGTAATGACAACAAAGTCTATAAACTTTGCACGGTCATAAGTGGAAAACCAATAAGGCATAACAAGTAAAGGTGTTCTAGTCATGGGGGTTATAGTAGCCACATTTTAATAAGAAAACAAGTTTGTATGAATGACTCTAATTAAGGATGCATTTGAAGTTTGAGTGTGCACGTTGTTAGACATTATAAATTTCTAATTAAGGTGAGCATCATATATTTGATACAATGATATTAGCTATTTATTTTCGGGGTTACATTATAAGTGATCTAATTAGTGACACCCCTTAGATTTCTAAAAGGTTATAACAGATATGGGCTTAATGGGTGGATACCATCAGGTTAACCCATAGGGGATAATGGGAAACCTATAAGTTAACACATCAGGAAGGCTATGGTCCCCAATACACCAAATCAAAATTCAGTTTTCTCCTCTCCCCATCAGAGTGAAAACGTAAGTCCCAAGAGGAATCAGGGATTTGGTTGAGGAAGGTCATCATACCACAAAACTTCTTTCAGAAACGTAGATCAAATGAGCACATCCAGGAACATGGATTCAGGTATGACACTGCATCCTTTGATTCATATATGTGTGTGAGAATCATGAAATTCAAGATCATAAGATTGGTATTTCACCAATCATAAGGAATTTCTAACAATTGGTATCAGAGCGTAGGTTCTGAATTTTATGATTCTTCATTAAGGGTGTTTTTTCCCAATCTTGTAAGAACCCTAATTTTAATTTGGGGTTTATTGAATTACGCTTCCGCTGTTATGTTATAAAGATTGGGAATTTATGGTTTAATTTGAGAATTTATAAAATCTGATGTTACATAACTTTCATGATTTATATATATGAGTTATATATATATATATATATATATATTAGTCTGCGTTGATGTGGATTTACACTGTATTTTTGGAAATATAGGATAAAAACATTGCCTTCTAAGTTAGACAAATGCTTCGGATTCCATTGTCATTTTTTTATGCTATTATTAAAAGAATCCAGCAATGTAGTACAAGATACGCAAAATCCAATAAGCATATATATAACATCTACCGAATAGAAAGTAGGCAATCATTCACATTAATGTAAAGGCTACTATATTGAGCACTTTGGATGTGATATATTGCATGATATATCTTCATGAAAGTTCCGGATCAGTGGGCTCCTCCTGAAACCAAGTCATATGCTCCAAGGGAAAATCTTCAAAATTGGCTCACTGATGCAAAAGCCCGAGATAAGTTTGTGAAACTAGATCGTGCACACGTATTTTCGGTGAACATGTTTGATGACTAATTCCTCTTGGTTTTTCAATGCCTATATATGAGTACTAATTGTTGCAAAAGTAATTCTTGTGAAGATGTCTGTCTCATTTTTTTTTTGTGACAACCAGTAAACATAAAATATATGGAGTTTATAAATTATATATTTTTTTATTTGGAATTATATGAAAAGAAATTGTGGGATTAGATTTGGTAATCATAAAAGATATCAAATCTGAATGTTTTAATTCCAAAATTATATTTTTTGTAATGGACCCATATTGTTTTAATTTTTGGTCTGTTAATTATTTTGGATTAATTGATGCAATATGTTGCCAAAGTAACATCTATTGTAGACGTTAATTGAATTACACAGATGAGTATGAGATTATTTATACGAATTGTGTTCGAGCCAAAGGAACACACAATTTGGCAAAATAATAACATACATGTAATGATAAATATGTAACAATTATAAAGTT